>NW_005196756.1:576366-599579 GCF_000372725.1 Emiliania huxleyi CCMP1516
CCGGGCCCGACCCCATCGGCACGACCGAGTCACGTCCGCGCCAAAGCACCAACGGCCTCCCCCCCACAGCACTCGGCCGGGGTCGCAGCTGCCTCTGCGCGTCCTGGGGAGGTACATTTGTTGCGCACCGGAGACGACTCGACGCCGCTGAGATCGGAGATCAAGCTCTGACAGGTCACACGTCGCTCCTTTGACGCCGACGTGACTCACCCGTGCAGATCACATCAGGACACGGTCTCGACGCGCTCGGTACGACGCCTGCGACCCGTCTCGGGTCAGGTGGCACGACGCTCATCGCGCCTACCAGCGCTGCCGTACAGGTTGCCACGACGAGGTCGAGCACGCTTCTATACGCTCGCCGAGCCTTCCTTTCCATCCCATTAGGCAGCCTGGGAACGGTGACGGTCAGAGGCAAAGTCTACGAGGGGTGGTGGAACCACATGTCACGGCTACTGCCGGCTCGACCCCACGATAGCCTCCGAAGGCTGACTTTGAGGCACCATCATCGGACGATGTCGACGAGTTGGGTCGCTCTCGCGGTAGCCAGATGACCTCCCATGCTAGTACCATCGGCTAGGGTCGCAGGAAGCGCGGGGGAGGGCGCTGGGAGCAACAGGAGCTCCGTTGGACGTTTTCAAGATTAGCGTGTCAGAGTGAAATGGAACTAGCCACAAGAAGGTGATATGTCATGCAAGACCCGTATGGTGTGCCGCGATGACCGGAATGACCCGATGTGCACACACATATGCATGTGCATGTGTGGTATAACGCTGCTCTCTATTTACCCCCTCGCTTGCACTACTCTACTTGCACGCCATGCACTCTCAACTCTCTGGCTCTACTTACACTGCCACACCCGATTATATGCACGCGTACATGGACCGAAAGCGAGCGTGTCCCAGCACGCTCACGGTCGTATGTCTCTCTTCGAGTCTGCGAAAGTCTCGGCTTGCAAAAGCTCTGCTTCTCCCTCCGCCGGCGGCGTGTCGGTGGTCATCGTCGAGAGAATGGCCTACCGCGGTAAATACACCAACATCAGGGCGGGAATGCGGCCTCGTGCCGTGCATTCGGAGCACCGCGTGAATACGAGGGGTACGAGTACAGTGAACACAGCGGAATGCGGTCGAGTGCAGTGGAGTACGCGGTGTCCTCTCGAGCGCTAGTTGAAAAGACAATACGTGTTCCGCTTCTAGGGGCAGTGGCCGAGTAGGCGATCTCGACGAGGTCGACGAAGAGCACCCTGTGCGCAGTCGGCACGTACGTGTAGGTGATGACGCCGACGAAGGGCCACAGCTTCCAGCCAGCGCGTAGGAGCCGCCAAAACTGCGCCGAGTACTGCCGCGCCACCTCGAGCAGCGGCCGGCCAGCGAGCCTGAAGCAAGTTGACTTTGGATGATGAAAGCGACGAAGAGAGTGACAGCGGCGAAGAGAGTGAAGGAGAGGGGGAGGAGGGCAAAGGGGAGGAGGGCGAGGAGGGCAATGAGGGCGAGGGCGAGGATGAGAGCGAGGGTGAGGGTGAGAATGCGGGCGAGAGCGAGAAAGCGGGGAGAGCGGGGAGAGCGGGGAGAGAGCGGGGAGAGCGGGGAGAGAGCGGGGAGAGCGCGCCGGCCGAGCGTGAGGTAGTAGATGGAGTTGTAGAGGGCGAGGTAGAGGGTCTGGTCGAGCGCGACCTGAGAGGGAGTGCGGTGTGTGGGGTGGTGGTGTGTGTGTGTGGGGAGGTGGTGTTGGGGGGGGGCGGAGGAGGAGGAGGAGGAGGAGGAGGAGGGGGGGGGGGGGGGGCGGTCCGTGGCGGAACCCGCGTGGGGGGGTGAGCCTTGGCCCGCGTCGGCCACCCGGGGCAAAAGTGTGCCCCGAGATCCTAAAAAACGTGGGCCAAGGGGCCTAGGGGGAAGGGGGCGGGCGGGGGGCTCCCGGCCCACCCTTGGGCGCGAGCCTGGGTGAAGCGGGCCCCGGTGCATTTTTTGTCGGGGGGGGGGGGGGGGGGGGTCGGCCCGCCTCTTGCGGGCGTGATAGGGCGCGCGACGCGTCGAGACCAACGCGCCGAGGAACACGACGCCCGCGAGGAAGTGTCTAGGAGGTGTCTAGGAGGGGTCTAGGAAGTGTCTAGGAGGTGTCTAGGAGGTGTCTAGGAGGTGTCTAGGAGGTGTCTAGGAGGTGTCTAGGAGGTGTCTAGGAGGTGTCTAGGAAGCTTCGCCGAGGAACACGACGCCCGCGAGCCCGGCGCGTGCGTACCGCCACACGTCCATGCGGAGGAGGTTGTCTCGCCTAGACACTTCCTAGACACTTCCTAGACACTTCGTGCGTACCGCCACACGTCCATGCGGAGGAGGCTGTCTCGCAGCGATCGGGGGGCGAGCTGGAGCTGGAGGATCTGCTGCTGCTGCTGCACGACCTGCGCGATCATGTCTCCGATCACATACGTCACGCCGGTGAGCGCCGCCTTGACTGCCACCGGGTACGCCGCCACGGCGCGCAAGTAGCTCGCCCAGAGCGACAGCGGCAGGCGGCGCAGCAATCCGAGGATAGAGGTGCCCGGCGGCGCAAACTCGGCCACCGACATGGCCACAACGAGGACGGCGCTGCTCGCGGCGGTGATCAGGACGGCCGCGTTCTGCGAGGCGTACCTGCGGCCGGCGAGTCACGCCTCCTCGGTTGACAATGAAGTTGAAGTTCCCGAGTTGAATCTCGCCCAGGCGGTGGCGACAGCGGCGGCGATGGCGGCGGCGGGGCGCCTCGGGTTGGGCAGGTCGAGCAGGTTATCCTCCAGCAGCGCGGGCACCGCCACACTGTCTGCCGTCAGCAGTTCGGAGGGCAGCAGCGCCTCGTCGGCAAGCTCCGCCTGCTCATCGCTCGCCTCGCACTCGTCGGACAAGAGGCTGTCGTCGCTGCTGTCACACATCCTGCGCTGGGTCGCGTCCTTGAGCGCCGCAGCGAGCCGCTCACGCCGCTCGATGGCAGCGGCTCCCTCGAGCTTGAGCGACGCAATCTTGGCCGCCCTCTGCTCGGCCTCCGGCGGCGCGGTGGGCGCCATGGAACTGAAGTCATGTGTGCCGCTGCCGCTGACCAAATCGCCGTCGAGGACGGAGAGGCGAGGATGTCGGCAGCGGGCGAGCGAGTGTTGGTGGCGGTGAGGGCAGGGCTGCAGCAGCGGGAGAACGCGAAACAGGCCGGCGGCGCCCATCGCGAAGACACCCGCTACAAATAAGAATTGAAGGTAAAATCCTGCCGGCCCTAGACCCCAGGTCACGATGCATCCGAAGGGGACCCCAGCGCCGGCATCATCCGTAGAGGCACGAGTGTTCGAAGAGAGAGTGGACCTGAGCAACAACATGACCTGGAGGCAAATGATCGGAGTGGGAGTCAGAAATGTGGTCCTTCCTTGCGCGAGGGGAGCTCGATAGACTCGAGGGGCCAGGATATGCAGCAAGGAGGGCGGAGCTGCGCCGAAAGGCGAAAGAAGCCGAGAGAACAAGGGAACGGCAGGCGGCGGCGGCGCAGGACGAGGCAGAAGAGAATGACGCGACAGAGGAGGAAATGACAAGGGAGAGAACGACGAGAGTGGGACGGCCGCGAGGTGGCATGAAGGTTGCAGCGAGAATCGGCGAGAGACTGCGAAAAGAGATAGGAAGAGGCAGACTCCCTAGGGTGGGCGACGGCTAGCGCATCACACTCCTCTCCTTAAAATCCCTGTGTGGTGGCGGCGTGCCGTCCTCCCATCCCTCCCTTGGGTTGTCTGTTTTCTTTCTTTCTTTCTTAGACCCCAGGTAAGGCCCAGGTGTGGCCTAGGGCATCAGAAGGGACCAAGAGGAGTCCAGTCTGAGCCATAGAGCCCATGTCTTTGCCCCCAAAGGTCGCGTTCAAATGCCCGGAACGGCCGTTACAGTGGTGTCCGGCCGGCGCGATCACCGAGCTGTGACGCTCAGGGAAGCCTGATGAGGTACTGGTTTCTTTGCCCAGGCCTGGCCTACGACCCGTGCTGGATCAGCTGAGCAAGGTTTGGGGAGAATCCCCCGGACAGATCTTCTCAGATATTTTGACGGACGACCGAAAATGGGCAAAAACGGGGTGATTTGTTTTCTGACGATCAAACTCCTCTCGGCGGCAAATAGGCACGTGGGCGACGCGTGGAAACACAGAGCCTTGCACCCGTTCGCCCTTCTCATCACTGCCCCGGCGCCCACGCCTCAACCTTCTTGGGCAGCAGCTGGTTCGACAGGTCGTCCCCGTGGCCTAGGCAGGCGTCCTCGCCCTTGCCCCAGCTAAAGAAGGCGCCGTCGGCGGTGAGGGCGAGGCTGTGGTGATCTCCAGCGGACACAGCGACGACGCGCTGGCCGGCAAAAGCCTCGACCTTCTTGGGCAGCAGGTGGGGCTGCGCGTCGCCGTGGCCCAGCTGGCCATCGCCTCCCATGCCCCAGCTCCAGACGGCGCCGTCAGCGGTGGTGGCGAGGCTGTGTTCGCCTCCAGCCGCGACAGCGACGACGTGCAGGCCAGCAAAGGCGTCGATCTTCTTCGGCAGTATCTGGTGCTCCACGTCGCCGTGGCCCAACTTGCCAAGGGCTCCACCGCCCCAGCTCCACACAGCTCCGTCGGCGGTGAGGGCGAGGCTGTGGTAATCTCCAGCCGACACAGCGACGAGACACTGGCCAGCAAAGGCATCGACCTTCTTGGGCAGCAGCTGCTCCCGCTGGTCGCCGTGGCCCAGCTTGCCAAAGTAGCCATCGCCCCAGCTCCAGACGGATCCGTCGGCGGTAAGGCCGAGGCTGTGGCGGGCTCCAGCCGACACAGCGACAACGCGCTGGTCAGCCAAGGCCTCGATCTTCTTCGGCAGCAGCTGCTCCTGCTCGTCGCCGTGGCCCAGCTGGCCGTAGAGACCATAGCCCCAGCTCCAGACAGCGCCGTCGGCGGAGAGGGCGAGGCTGTGTTTCTCTCCAGCCGACACAGACGCGACGCGCTGGCCAGCAAAGGCCTCGACCTTCTGCGGCAGCAGCTGGATCTGCTCGTCGCCGTGGCCCAGCTGGCCCAGCTGGCCAAAGAGTCCACCGCCCCAGCTCAGGACGCTGCCGCCGGCAGTGAGGGCGAGACTGTGCGCGCTTCCAGCCGACACGCTCACGACGCGCTCGCCACCCAGCGTGGAAGGGAGGCGGGTAGGCGTGTTCAGCCGCGTCACGCCCTCGCCGTGGCCGAGCAGTCCCGAAGATAAGGTCGACTCCTTGCCGCACGACGAGAGCCGCCCCTCGCCGTCGATGAAGACGCTGTGCCAACAGCCTGCTGCCGCCCTCGCCGGCGGGTTGGACTCGCGCAGCAACGCCGAACAGCACAGCCACCGCACGGCGCAGCTCTCGCCCTCTTGCTTCGCTGGGAGCTCGAAGCCGCGCTCTTGCGCCCACAAGCGGATGCCGTCCTCCGCGAGCGAGGCGTGGAAGAGCAGCGAGACGGCCGCGACGCGAGCGATGTCGAGGGGGCTGTCGCAGCGAGAGAGGACGCGCAGGAGGAGCTCCGTGGGGAGGTCGAGGAGGGCGAGCGGCGGCGTGTCTGGCGAGGGATCAGCGGTGGGGGCGGAGGCGAGGCGGCGCGAGCGGCGGCGCGACGGGTTGGACATCGCGAGGAAAAGAATTTCTCGCGGGGCTAGATGGAAGACGAGAAGGACCGCATAGGAAGAGGCAGACTCCCTAGGGTGGGCGACGGCTAGCGCATCACACCCCTCTCCTTAAAATCCCTGTGTGGTGGCGGCGTGCCGTCCTCCCATCCCTCCCTTGGGTTGTCTGTTTTCTTTCTTTTTTTGAGAAGGACCGCGAGCTGAGGGAGGGTGTAGAGGATGTAGAGTGTAGAGCGCTGTAGAGCTGTAGAGATGTAGAGCGCTCTGGAGCGCTGTAGAGCTGTAGAGCTCTACATCTGCCGCGGGACGAAGCGCCTGCGTTGTAGAGCGATGTAGAGCGCGATTTTGCTGTAGAGTTTGTTGTAGAGGCTCTACAGCCAAACCGCCGGGACAAAGAGGTCGAGCCGCTAATAATGGGGTGTCTCCGAGCTTACTGGAGCTCTGATGGACGGCCCTGACTGTCCCTGACACACAGAGAATCACTCTGACGGCACACAACACCCTACAACTGCGTCATGACCAGCCTGCCATGCGTCGCCGGTGCCGTATTCGTCGCTGTGCTTCTTTAGCAGGCGGTGGACTGTCGGCTGCGAGGACGGTCGCATTTGCGCGAGGCGAGGCGAGCATTGCTGCGCGTTGCATGCGCCATGACTCGCGCCAGCGCGTGCGGGAGCTCCTGGCTGAGCGTTGAGTCCAGGCGAGTTGCGCTGGCCACTATCGCTACGCCGAGCCGAGCTGACGCGCCGAGGCGCCGGCCAGTCGCAGCCGTGAGGCATGCCACAGCAGCAGAGGCACCTCCCACCCATTGGGCGGGCAGAGAGAAGGCCAGGGTAGCACTGGCAAGTGCAACGCGCCTCATGTCGGAGAGCGACCGTGCCTCGTTCGCCGCTTATGATGTAGAGTTTGTTGTAGAGATTTCACGTTGTAGAGCGCCTCTACATCGCTCTACAACGCAGGCGCTTCGTCCCGCGGCGGATGTAGAGCTCTACAGCTCTACAGCGCTCTACAGCGCTCCAGAGCGCTCTACATCTCTACAGCTCTACAGCGCTCTACACTCTACATCCTCTACACCCTCCCTCAGACCGCGAGGTGGCACGAAGGTCGCAGCGAGAATCGGAGAGGGACTGCGAAGAGAGATAGGAAGAGGCGGACGCCCAAGGGTGGGCGACGGCTAGCGCACCACACCCCTCTTGAGCACTTGAGCACTGGATAGGGTCGATTCCGCATGGTACGGGACCCCTCGATCGTCTCGCCCTCCCTCACTGGTGTGTTCATCGGGGGGGGTCCTAACAAACACGGTACAGGCCCTCTCCTTAAAATCCCTGTGTGGTGGCGGCGTGCCGTCCTCCCATCCCTCCCTTGGGTTATCCGTTTTCTTTCTTTTCTTTTTTCGAGGTTAGCGGGGGACGTTCGGAGGGGCGTTCCACGACGCGCCTGTGGCATTCATATTATTTTTTCTTTTTTGCGGACTGTGTGTGGCGGCACGAGGGCGTGAAGGGGTCGTGCCGCTCCGCGGCGGCCACTGGCGAGCCAGGCGCGTCTGCCATTCGCGATTCTCGCGATTCCGATTGCATTCTACACGGCAATAGGGACACCCTTCCCATTCTGATGCAGCGTCTTCGTGCTGCCGGGTTCGCGCGGCCGGCAGCGGATGATCTGCCTGGGTTTCATAGCTTGGGCACAGGTTCACGGCGCCGGCACGATCGACGACATGATGGACGACATGATGGACGGACGTAAACGACTTGAAACTTGATCATTGATACCGAAGAGACTTTTTACCCAAGAGACTTGCTTGGCGTCGACGAGGGTCACGTCCCGTCGAGCCGAAAGCACTCCTGCACCGACTCGTCGACAAAGAAGGTCTGGGCGACCGGCGCAGGGTCCGCCATCCCCTGCAGCGGCAGTCACCGAGGGGTCGTAATGCTCGCACAGGACGTGGCGGCTGCAAAACAGGCACACCGTCGTCTCGATCACGACGGCGTCGATGTTGAGCTTTCCGGAGTTCACCCTCTCCGAGATCCGCTTGAGCACGACGATGAGGTCCTGCCGGACGGTGCAGCAGATGCAGCCGTTCATCATCTCGATGATCTCAGGCTCAGCCTCCTCGCGGGCGTTCTTCCCAAGCAGCGCGTCGTCGATGCCAACCTTGGGTGAGAGGGAGGCAAGCGCGGTGAATCCACGTGCGGGCTCGGCGCCCGCTGGCTTCAGCGACCAGGCGTGTGCGCGCGCCTCTCCGAACTCGTTCTCGATCACAGCGAGCCGCTTGCCGTGCTGTTTCGTGAGGAGGTGGTTGAGCAGGGTCGTCTTACCACTGCCGAGGAAGCCGGTGAGCACGGTCACCGGGATGCGCTGGTCTTTGACTCGTGCACTCGCCACGAGGCCGGAGAGGAGCGGAGCGAGGAGGAGCAATGCGCACATACAACGCAAGTGTGATCCTAGGGGGGTGGAGTGTGATGAGGGACCAGAGCCATCGCGCAAAAAAGAAAGCCACGAAGCTTCGGGGCCAGTCCCCTGGGGGAGTCCCGAGCGCCGCTAGTGGGCGGATGCCACCGGCTTCCGAGCGCCTCGTGCTAATCCCAGCCAACAAGAGGAACACGACTGGCTACAATAACGTGGCCTACGACCGCAGCAAAATGAAGTTCCAGGCGCAGGTGCAGGATGGCGGCAAGCATGTCCGCCTCGGCTACTTCGACACCGCCGAAGAGGCGGCCACCGCCTACGCTCGCTCAGAGTACGGCCGCGCCGACGCCGCAAAGCTGCTACAGCCCCGCGCTACTACCACTGCCGCTGGCGCCGCGGCGATACTGCAGGCGGCGAGGGAGGGCCTCACCCTCACCGCCAGCAGCAGCAGCAACAGCGGCTACAGGGGAGTGACCTTCAAGCCGAAGAAGAAAGGCAGCAAGAAGTACGAGCTGACAGTGAGGTTTGGCGGCCGGCAGAACTTCCTCGGCCTCTTCGCCACCGCCGAGCAGGCGGCGCTCTTCTACGCCCGCAGGGAGGCGGGCAGGGACACCAGCGATCTCACCGCGCCGCCGCCACCGCCGCCGCCACCTGAGCCTTCCTCTGCTGCCGGCGCCGAGGCGGTCCGGCAGGCGGAGAGGGAGGGCCTCACCCTTGTCACCAGTAGCAGCAGCAACAGCGGCTACAGGGGAGTGGTCTTCTGCCCGAAGAAGCGAAGCAGCAAGAAGTACCAGCTGCGGGTGACGGTTGGCGGCAAGAAAGTCTTCCTCGGCAGCTTCGCCACCGCCGAGCAGGCGGCGCTCTTCTACGCCCGCAGGGAGGCGGGCAGGGACACCAGCGATCTCACCGCGCCGCCGCCACCGCCGCCGCCACCTGAGCCTTCCTCTGCTGCCGGCGCCGAGGCGGTCCGGCAAGTGGGGAGATAGGTCGGAGATGGAGGTGGAGGCGGCTGCCGCAGTTGCGGGCGTGACCGCGGCTGCAGCTGCTGCTGAGCAGGCCCTCCAGTGTCGGCGTCGCGTATGCTTAGTTAGCGAGAGAGCGAGTTCCGAGTGATACCCTAGGTGATACCTGACGACGAGAGCCCTTGCCCTGCTGCGCGCTGCCGCTGTCGCGCTTTCCGCCTAGAGAAGAGTCCTTACCTTTGGATCCCTTGGATTGAGCCCGTTGTTAAAGTGAAACGAGAAAAAACAGCCCAAGGCGCAAGGGCGTTGCTAGCGTTGCCAAGAGCGAAGAGGGCAAGGCGCAATCTCGCCAATCCGCAAAAGGCCACAGGGAGGGATGGCGGGACGGAGGACGGCAGGAAAGGAAGGAGTATTTCTCTAATCCGCGTATTTGCCCTCACACTGACAGAAGTGGCTATTGCCGTTGAGGAGGACACTGCCAGTTAATAAGAACATGGGTCACGCTCGCTCTCTCTTGCAGCAGCAGCACTCCCGGTTGGCCGGTGCCGCGCGCGGGTCTCTCTCTCATCTCTCTCTGCCATACTGCACTCCTGACTCCTGCGGCACAACGGCTCGCCTGTCGCTGCTCGATCGGACGCCTCCCGCCGGTGTGAGTGGCTCCAAACGGAGCCCTATCCCATCGCCGCCGCTACGCACCGGTCTGCGGCGGCGGCGGCGGCGGCCGCACAGCACGAGTCAAGGATGCCGTCGGCGGAGGGGCGCGCCTCTGGCTGCGGGCTCATCATGCTCCGCAGCAGGCGCCCCATCTCGGCGCCGCAGTCGGCCGGCGGCGGCACCGACCCCGACCGCAGCTCGTCCCAGCGCGGCCCCGAGCCAGGCAGGCTCTCTGCTGTCCGCACCTCGTACAGCACCATGCCGAAGGAGAAGATGTCCGCGGCGGTGGAGGGCTTCGACTCGAGCAGGTCGCGCGAGAGGTACTTTGCGTCCCCCTCCTGCTCGTTCCACGCCTTGAGCGCCGCTGCCTGGCCGAGGTCCCCCCCACAAGCGCCGCGGGGGGGTGCGCGCAGAGCCAGGAGGCCACAGAGAGCCAAGAGAGCGCTCAGACGAGGTCCGTGGGCGGCTTTGGGGCCTTGCGCCGCGCCTCCGCATAGCGCCGCGCCGAGGCCTCGCTCGTCAATGGCCGCGGCGGCCGCGATGACTGCTTGGCCTGAGGGGCACCGCCTGCGCTCGCGCTCGGATCCTTGGTTCCGTCGACCCGGGCTAGGAGGTGATCAACGGTGGTTTCGCCAAGCACGAAGGGGACGAGAAAGAGTGACATCAGCGCGGCCACCAGCAGAGAGACCAGCCCGAGGAGGAAGAGGGCTGCCGACGGCAGGGCAAGAAAGTGCTCAGGCGGGTGCGCACGTGGGTGCAGGAGGGCTGCCGGCCGGAGGAGAGATGGCGAGGGAGGAGGAGACGGGGTGGCGAGGGAGGAGGCGAGGGAGGAGGAGACGGGGTGGCGAGGGAGGAGGCGAGTGAGAACACGGGTAGGAGGGGGAGTTCAAAGGCGCGCCGGACGGAGCGATGCAAAAGAAAGCGATGCTGGTCTGGATCTTGAAGAGCACAAGGCGGCCGTTTGTGCTCTGGGCGCGCAGGACCGTGTACGCAAAGTCGCACAGCTCCCCTGTGTGGGCCTGCTTCAGCAGCTTGATCTGCTCCTTCTCGTCGTCGAGCCGGATCGTCGAAGAGCCCTCTTCTGCGCTAAAGTAGTACGAGCGCTGGAGGCGGAGCCAGGTGACAAAGTGCTCGTTGCCGCCGCCAAAATACTCTGCATCCATCACAAAGGGCGCAATCTCCTTCCACGCCTTCGCCAAGATCGCCTTCCACGCCTTCTCCGAGTCCCCGTCCCGATGGAGCAAATACTCGGTGATGGCGGCGAGGAAGACCCGGCCGCCGTGCAGGTCCATCCCGTAGTCGCCCTTCTTCGCGCAGCACCTTGGCAGGACCGGCATCATGTTGAGCATCGCGTCAATGAAGGGGAAGGTGAGCCACCGCAGGTTGTCGGTCTTCTTCACGGTTATCTCGATCAGGCCGCCCGGCCGGCGCGTCCACGGAAACACCATCTACGGGCGCGCGGCAGGCGGCGGGGCAGGCGGCGTGGGAGGGGATGGGGCTGGTAGCTGTGGCGATGGTGGCACTAACCTGCGCGACGGGGTCGTACTTCATGATGAAGTTGAACGTGCGCGGCACATTCAGGTCGTACCAGCGCTCGAAAGCCATGTTCGCGATCTTGGTCGGCGCGAAGGCGTACACGCTCACGGTCTCGCGGGTACCCATGCGGTCGTCCTCGTCCTCGTCCTGGAGCAGGGCGTCCTTGACCAGCCAGTCCTTTTCATGCTCCCACGCACCTGTCGCGCGCAGGCAACGGGCGTGAGAGCAAGAACAGGACGCTGTGGGCGCATCGGCGAGCGAGGCAAACGGGCTGCGCCGCCGCGAGACGCACCTGTCCACTCGACGTGAAACATTTTTGGCGTCACATCTGTACCGTCCGCGTTTTTCTTCATCGTGATTGTGAGCTCGGATGAGGTCAGCTGGCCCTTGTCGGCGCCGAAGATGTTGACACTGCCGCTCCAGTCGTTGATCACCAGCTTGTCGATGAGTCCGTCACGCAGAGCCCGCAGCCCCTTGTCCATGCCCACGAGCAGCGCCGCGAAGACCTGGGCGACCGCACCGCCCTGCGAGTGCCCCGTCACGATCACCTTCTCGTACTTGCCAATGTCGTAAGCGCCTTCATCACCCGCCTCCATCTTGACGAGGAGGAGGTAGCTGAAGAGGCAGCCCATCGCGCGGTCAAGGTACGCCCGGTGCACTTTCTCGTCCGCGAGACCCCTGAGTCCTTCACTCACTTTCACCCACTTTCCCCCTTCTTCCTTCTTGTAGCCTTTGAAGACGGTGGAGGTGGACACCTTGAAGGAGAGGTTGCGGAGCATGTCCTTCGCGACGCCGAAGAGGGTGCCGCGGCAGCAGACGATCAGCGCGCGCTTTCCGTCGCGCTCGTAGTCCTTTGTGAAGACGATGCCGCTCGTGGATATGTTAAATTCAGGAAGCTGCGCCACGCGAAACCCAACGTCGGGCTCGTACGCGAGGCACATGGCGAGCTGCGAGCACTCGAGCGCGATCGCCGGGTCGAAGCCTTCGAGCTCTTCCGGCTCGGACGGCAGGCACGGGCACGCCATTGGCGCTGACACAGGCGCCTGATTTGGCGGTATCGTGCTCAGCCGCGGGCAGCTCTTTTCTTTTTCGTTTTTCATAGCGGGTGGTGTCATCGAGAGTCTTTTGGCTGGCCTACAGGTCAGCCGAATTTAAGATTTGAAGGCGGGGCGGCCGTGAGCTGTAAAATCTTGAAAATGTGTGAACGCACAGCTAAAATCTTGCGAAAACGCGCTCCAGAGCTCTAAAATCTTGGTCTAAAATCTGAAAATCGCCGGCCTGCGGCGGGCCTCTAAAATCTTAAATTCGGCGGACTTGTAGTGACAGTCCACAAAAAGAAAAATTCCTGCTCCCCGCCATGTCGACGAGCAGCGCGTTGGCTTCGTCGACACCCTCCTCCTCCGTCAGCTCGCTCACGAGCCGCGTCCTCTCCTTCGTCGGCCTCGAAGACAACCCGTACTTCTCCGCCGGCTTTGCGCTCGGCGTGGCGGGCACCGGCCTCGCCGCGGCTCGCGGCGCCGGCCGCGGCGCCCTGACGCTGGCGCAGCGGCACCTGCTCGTGACGCTCGAGGTGACGTCGAAGGACAAGTCGTACCCGTGGGTGCTGCAGTGGCTCACCCAGCAGGCGGCTCCTCCTCCCGCCTCCGACGGCGGCGGCGGCCTGCTCAGCCGCCTGTTTCAAGAGACTTTGCGATTTCAACGCAGTATGCGCTTTTTTTTAGCTAACTCGTTACAAAAGTTGTCGATCTCATGCGAGCGCTTGCCGCAGAGGTCGCACTTCAGGACGAGCCCCTTGTACCGCGAGGCGGGCAACTCTGCGAGGGCACGCAGCTCGACGCTCAAGCGGGAGAGGTCTGCCAGGGACATCTTCTGCGTTCTGGTGCCGGTTCGAGACGTGCCCGGAGCCCTCAGCGCGCTTCGAAGCGTTTCGTCCATCATTTTAACAATACCAAACAACTCTAACACTCACGTTGCGTTTCGCCCCACGTTGGCCGCAGTGCGCATCGCCTCGTATTGCGACAACGGGAAGATCCACTCGCAAACCCGCAGCCAGTTATGTCCCTATCGTCAAAAGAGCTCATTAGGGGAAAAAGATACTCGCACCAGTCGCGGAGCACCCAATGCTCACCTGCTACCGTCCGTGGCTGGCGAGAAAAGGCGATGTTGGCGGAGCGAGCAATTGGCTTCGTTGTCACTGGCCTCTAGCACGGGCATGCCGGTACTCTCCGTCCGGCCAGTGAAAGCGCGCGAAGTGCGAGGTCTGCTGTCGTGGATTTCGGGCCCGGGGTTGGGCTTTTGTGTGAATAGACCAGCCATAGCGCGCAGCACCAATCAAAGTTATTTGAAATACAACGCCGAAAAACAAATTGGAGGGAAACAACAAATAACACAGGCCTGTGAACAGACCTGCGCACAGCGCCATGGGACGTATTTTCTTCTCAATAACACGAAGGGAGCGTACTCAGGCAGTCAGGGACGGATGAGCCAGAACATACTAAGAGCACCTAGGTAGGTAGGTAGAAAGGTGAAGAACAGCCAGGCTCGGACTGGACACCAACGCGGTATGGGTGGACGCAAGACAGATGATGACGACACGCACGGGCGACACACAGACACAAACAAGCTCACAAGACACAGCACCTAAAGGAGCAAGGCATACAGCTGTGAAGTGGCCGCCAAAACGCTCTCGACGAGAGCCACAAGAAGCCGTCCGCACAGCAAGCCGGTGGAGGCCGAGCGCGCGGAGTCACGATGGCGTGCCGGCCGTGGGCCCGGACGAAGGTTCTGGCTCGAAAACGCGAGCAGAGGCCGCCGTGTGGGGCCACGGCGAGCCTCGGCGAGAAAGGTCAGCACCCTATCTCACGCGGTCGGTTGGGTGGACAACCCAACTCACCGACCCAACCCGTGCCGACAACCCAACAAAACAAACCAACCCAAAAAGCACGATTCTCCTGTTGGGCCCTCGCGCTGGCTTCTGACTGTCGTTGCTGTCTCTCCCTTCTCGACTGTCTGTGCTTGCTTGTGCGTCTTGGGTCCGGGGTTGTGTTTTTGTGTGAAGGGCGTCTCTCTCTCTCCGGCTGCGCGCCTGACCGGTGCGGCCTCCGAGTCGGCGTCTAGCGCGCGCGATAAGGTTTTTGTTCGCCTTCCCTGGGACCCCGTGTTGCGTGACTCTGTGCGATTTCGGGCCCGGGGTTGTGTTTTTGTGTGAAGGGCGTCTGAGAGTCGGCGTTCAAGTGAGCCACCGCAGACAGGTCGATGCACCGTCAGACATTCTCCACGATGTCCACCATCGTCTGTTTCCCTGGCTTCCTCGCCCTCGCCGCTCCTCGTTGTGGCGTTCATCCTGCGGGAACATGCACCGGCAACCCAACAGAGCTCTGCTTTTTCGATCCTTCGGTAATCCCCTCGCGTGCGCGCCGATGCGCCGCCCCCCCGAGATAGCGCACTCGACCTTGTTCAGTGTCACGCACCGACCCAACGTCACGCACCGACAGTAATGCCTCCCGTGCCAACAGTGTAAGTGGTCGATGGGGCTGGGCTGCGCTGCTGGGGGCGACGTGGCCTGCCGATTCTGTGCGCTCGCTGTGCCGCCGCCTGGCGATCACCATCAGCCTCACTCACACACCATCGCGCCTGGCCGCGCATCCGTCAACAACACCCTCGCCACCCCCCACCCGACGCCACCCGTCGCCATCCGCCCTCTAGGTGGCTTTGGCGTCTTCATAGCCTGTCCCCCCAGTCCTCCCGCGCCGCTGCTGCCGCCGCCACCGCCGCTGCCCCCGCCTCTGCCCTCGCCGCCCATGCCGCCGTCGCCACCTTCGCCACCACTGCCGCCACCCGCGCCGGCCGCGCCTCGGCCGTCGTTGCCGCCTGGCTTTGGGGTCCTCTCGGTCGACGCGGATCCAACCATCGCCCACGGCTGGTCGGGCTCCGAGGTGTGGGCGACGCAGTGCGGTTCGCTGGGCAACATCGCGGTCGTGCACGCGCTCTTTTCGGGCAAGGCGGGCGGCGACTCGCTGCTGCGCAAGACCTTCACACGGCTGCCGCCGCACCGAGCCGCCCAGCTCGACCTGCGATTCCTGCGCATCGACGCCGCCTTGTCGGGCTCAGCGCGCCTCCTCGTCGATGGGGCTGTCGCGTGGGAGCAGCCGCCTCTCGGGGAGGTTCCGCCGCACACGCACACCGCTCGCCCACGCGCACTGGGCCGCACGCTCACACCGCTCGCCCACGCGCACTGGGCCGCACGCTCACACCGCTCGCCCACGCGCACTGGGCCGCACACTCACACCGCTCGCCCACGCGCACTGGGCCGCACACTCACACCGCTCGCCCACGCGCACTGGGCCGCACACTCACACCGCTCGCCCACGCGCACTGGGCCGCACACTCACACCGCTCGCCCACGCGCACTGGGCCGCACACTCACACCGCTCGCCCACGCGCACTGGGCCGCACGCTCACACCGCTCGCCCACGCGCACTGGGCCTTGTGCACTTTGAATGCCGTGGGCCTTCTTGTCTCCTAGTCTCGTGGAGTCGCGAGGGATAGCCTGGCCCTGCTGCCCCACCACCTCGTGTGTGTGGAGAAGCCTCCCTTACCGTGCCTTAGGTGCCACCGCGCCAGATTTGCGGCCACCCGGCCGACGGTCGCCACCCCAGAAGCGAAAGACGTCCTTCCATGTCTTCCCACCAGCGCTCGAGAGGACACGCACTCCACTGTCCTTCCGCCGTGTTCCGCTGTGCAGTCCTTGTATTCGCGTCCCTCGTATTCACGCGGTGCTCCGAAGCAACACTGCACAATGCCGTCTTCCCGCCCCGAGGGTTGGCGTATTGACCGCACACGTAGGCTCGCCAGACTACGTCTTCGACATCAGCGCGCACATCCCGCACACCGCAGCCTCTCTCGCCGTCGAGGTCGAGATGCGGCCGAGATGCGGCCGAGATGCGGCCGAGATGCGGCCGAGATGCGGCCTGTATGGGGAGAGATGCCGCCGGGGAAAGCCTCTCTCCCCACCTCCGTCTCGGAGGTGCTGGCATATGACACCAGGTCGCAGTATAGACACGTGCCCCCGTCACACCCTCGCCCTCACACCCTCACCCTAGAATTCTACGAATACAAGCCCCTCTCACAGCAGACTGGCACGGACTAGCACCACAAAAGGCACAGCCTAGAAGCCAGAATGCTCCTGTCCCAACTGGCCCTCGAGAGCGCAACGCCTTCCACTGCATTCGATCGTCTTCGGCTGCACTCACCGCCTCCGCCTCTCTTGTCTTCACGCGGAGCTCTGAATACACGCTGCACACTCCCGTCTCCCCGCCCCGAGGGCCGCGGGCCGGCGTATTCAGCACGGAGGCTTCTCACACCCTCACAGAGGACGGCCTCGAGCGTGAGCTCTAGCTAGTGAGCTCGTACGAACGCAGGCAGGCAGATCGCTACTCTAGGAGTAGGAGCCGCCCGACCGTCGCGTCCCCCGGTGCTCACCGACGGCCGGGCGGGTCGGCACACTCCCCTCGCCCTCACACCCTCACGCCCTCACGCCCTCACACCCTCACACCCTCTCACACCCTCACACCCTCACACCCTCTCACCCTCTCACCCTCTCACGCCCTCACAGATGCACGCGGGCCTCTCGATCCAGTCTGTCGACGAGGCGTGGGGCATTCAGAACATCAAGCTCTCGCTCCTCTCGCCCATGCCGCCGTTCGCGCCGCCGCCGCCGTCGCCGCCGCCGCCGCCGCCGTTGCAGCCGCCGCCCTTGTCGCCGCTGCCACCTGCCTCGCCGCCATCCCCGCCGCCACCGCCCCCCTCCCCCCGGCCGCCCATTTCTCCGCCGCTGCCGCCGCCGTCGCCACCCTTGCCGCCACCTTCTCCCCCCGCCGCCCCGCCGTCACCACCGCGCCCGCCCTCGCCGCCCAAACCGCCCTCGCTGCCCCCACCCGCTTCTCCCGCCCCCGCGGCTCCGCCAGGGCCGCGGCCGCTTCTGCCGCCCCCGCTGTCCTCCCGCTCTCCGGCCCCTCACCGCTCGCACGGACGTATACCTTAGGCAGCGCATCCTCCAGTCGAGCCACGCGCTGCCGGCAGGCTCGCCAGCCTAGAAGCTGGGCAGAGACGGGGAGATATGGGGGAGATGCGACCAGCTCGTGCTGCGGTACACCCACCTCGCCGGGCTGCTCGCCTCCCTAGAAGCGGAGATCTGGGGAGAGATGGGGGAGATGTGGGGAGAGATGGGCTCGCCTCCCTAGAAGCGGAATACGTCTTCTTGTCTCCCCACCATCTCGCATTCCGCTGTACTCGACCGTATATTCGCGGCTGTGTTCACTGTTGTTCGAACACAGGGCTCTGCACAACACCGTATTTCCCGCCACGAGGCTCGTATGCACGGGAGGGCGAAACGGTGGGTGGGTGGGGAGGGTGGGGGGGGCGGGGGGTCCCTTACCAGAAGGGAGTCGGAGGACTCGACTCAAAGGAGACGGAAGATGGGGGAAGCCAAAGGCCGCCAGGGACCGCAGGGTGCCCCTCCAAAGTCTCAAGCATGCACCATGTGTGTAGGCTGGCACAACGCATGGCAGCGGCGTCCCGGTGAGCATGGATGCACCGCGCGAGATGCAATCCCGGCTGATCTCGGCTTATCTCGGCTGATCTCGGCTGCTCTCGGCTGCTCTCGGCTGATCTCGGCTGATCTCGGCTGCTCTCGGCTGATCTCGGCTGCTCTCGGCTGATCTCGGCTACTCTCGGCTGATCTCGGCTGATCTCGGCTGATCTCGGCTGATCTCGGCTGATCTCGGCTGATCTCGGCTGATCTCGGCTGATCTCGCGGCGTCAGGCCTGTCGACGCCCGTGACCACGGTGTGCGGCGATCTCGGCGAGCTGCTCGGCGGGTTCCAGTCTTTGGGTGCGCGCGGGGCAAAGCGCCGGGAAGAGGGAGGGGGAGATTCGGGCTCGCACGGGCGCCTTCTGCGCGCGACTCACACTCTCCCCTCTGCCCTCGGCTGCGCGCTGCTGCGGCTGGCGTTCTGAGCCGACTGGCGTCGTCCGCCGCCCCACCGATTTAGGCGGCGGCGGCGATTTCATCGAGCGCACGTTCGCCGTCCCCACGCCGCACGAGGCGCTGCGGGTGCGGCTCCTCTTCGTCAAGGTCGATTCGTGGGACAACGAGCTCGCGCTGCTGCTCGTGGACGGCACACGGACGCCCTAGCTGCGGACACGGCTCCTGTTCATCTCACGCTCTCTTGACGAGGGGGAGCCCCGTCTCTGACCGCATCTCACTGTATCCCCTTGCATCTCCGAGTATGGCGAGGCGCTTTGGGCGGCGCCATCGCCACACTCCCTAGCTCAATTGGCGGCCGTGACGGGTCGCCAGCCGATCGCGATCGGTCGGTCCCTGGTACTGTACGTATCGCCCTCGCCGCCTCCGCCCTCGCCGCCTCCGCTTTCGCTGCCCTCGCCCTCGCCGCCTCCGCCCTCGCTGCCTCCGCTTTCGCTGCCTCCGCCCTCGCCGCCTCCGTCCTTGCTGCCTCCGCCCCGTACTCTTGCCTTCCTAGTCGCGCCCGAGATCCCGCCGCACCCCGCCATACCCCGCCGCATCTCCCGCCGCACCCCGCCGCACCCCGCCGCACCCCGCCGCACCCCGCCATACCCCGCCGCATCTCCCGCCGCACCCCGCCGCACCCCGCCATTCCCCGCCGCATCCCGCCATACCCCGCCATTCCCCGCCGCATCCCGCCGAGAGACCGCGAAAGGAACCACCACACCATGGACGGCACACGCCTGTGGACGCGCGCACTGGTTGCCACCTCTCACCTCTCTGTACACTCTCAGTGCCCCTCACCTCTGCCGCGTCGGCGTGCACGTACACAGGCGTCGAAGTGTGGCGGCAAACGTTCGGCCGCCACTCGGGCAGCTCAAACAAGTGCGGGCACACGCGCTTCGCCGAAGAGGCGCCAAGCCCGCCGCCAAGCCCGCCGCCGCCACCCGTCCGAACCCGCCGCCACCCGTCCAAACCCGCCGCCGCCCACCCATCCCTTTGCTCGGCTCGCACAGCACAAGCTGACCAACCCCCACCCCCACCCACCCACCCTCCCAGACACCCTCCCAGCATTGGGACCTGCCTGACGCACCCTCCAGACTCCCGGACGTGCCAGATGCCTCTCCGACTCCTCCACGACACGTCGTCGCTGACACCGCCACGACACCACCACACCTCCAAGACACTACCCGGATCGGTCGAGATAGGCGGTGCCACCACACCTCCAAGACACTACCCGGATCGGTCAAGATAGGCGGTGCCACCACACTTCCAAGACACTACCCGGATCGGTCGAGATAGGCGGTGCCACCACACCTCCAAGACACTACCCGGATCGGTCGAGATAGGCGGTGCCACCACACCTCCAAGACACTACCCGGATCGGTCGAGATAGGCGGTGCCACCACACCTCCAAGACACTACCCGGATCGGTCGAGATAGGCGGTGCCACCACACCTCCAAGACCCTACCCGGATCGGTCGAGATAGGCGGTGCCACCACACCTCCAAGACCCTACCCGGATCGGTCGAGATAGGCGGTGCCACCACACCTCCAAGACACTACCCGGATCGGTCGAGATAGGCGGTGCCACCACACCTCCAAGACACTACCCGGATCGGTCGAGATAGGCGGTGCCACCACACCTCCAAGACACTACCCGGATCGGTCGAGATAGGCGGTGCCACCACACCTCCAAGACACTACCCGGATCGGTCGAGATAGGCGGTGCCACCACACCTCCAAGACACTACCCGGATCGGTCGAGATAGGCGGTGCCACCACACCTCCAAGACACTACCCGGATCGGTCGAGATAGGCGGTGCCACCACACCTCCAAGACACTACCCGGATCGGTCGAGATAGGCGGTGCCACCACACCTCCAAGACACTACCCGGATCGGTCGAGATAGGCGGTGCCACCACACCTCCAAGACACTACCCGGATCGGTCGAGATAGGCGGTGCCTGTGGATGTGACGGTGCTCCACACCGCGCCATCTGCGTCGATCCGTGTCACGACCACCCTCGACAAGACGGCGTACGACGAGTCATGGGGCATCCGCGGCTTTAAACTATGACACACACTGAGCTCCTCCCTCACCTCCGGGGCTGGGGACAGTCACGCCCCCAGTATCAGACTACACGGGGGCTGCTGCCCCCCTATAGGGTCCTCTCGCGTGAGATGCGTTGTTGTCACCCTTGAAGGGCTGTTGCCACGACGCTACTCAGCTCACGATAGCATCTCCCCTTAGGCATCCGCGACTTTGAGCTCCTCGTCACTCTCCCCTCGCCACCGCCCCCGTCGCCTCAGCCACTTGCCCCACCGCCCTCGCCGCCGCCGCTGCCGCTGCCGCCGCCGTCGCCGCCGCCGCAATCACCCCCCTCCCCGCCAGCGCCAGAGCCGCCGCCGCCGCCGCTCTCTCCACCTGCCAGGATTCCTCCGGCGCCGCCCTTGCCTCCTGGGATTCCGCCGCCACGGCTGCCACGCCCAGCCCTGCCTCCACACCCCAGTCTCCCTCCCCCCGCGCCGCCGCCGTCCCGGCCGCCCAATGCGCCGCCGCCGGGGCCTCCGCCGCGGCCGCCGCCCCTCCCGAGCGATTGTGCCATTCTCTATGGCGACCGCGCCACGGGGCTCTGCAGCTCGAGCCCACGGCAGTCTCCGCATCACGCGCGCTTCTCACGATGCGCTTGTAGGCAGCATGACGAACCTCCGACAGCTCGAACCTCCGGCAAGGCCCGAGTGGTGCAACGACGCCTACACCCGAAAGGTCCGTGCTCACCCACGCACACGAGGCCTTGCACTTGGAATGCCGTTGTTGCTCCTGTCTTTCTAGACGTGGCGTCGCGAGGGACCAGCTTGGCGCTTGCCCCACCACCTCGTGTGTGTGTGGAGAAGTGTACCTGACCTGACCTAGGTCGTCGCCTCCGAGTGCACGTCCACCTACATCACCATCGACTCGCTCTCGACCAGCACCGTCCACGCCATCGCGCCTTGCGTCTACCTCGCGCCGCCACCCGGCGAGAAGGAGGGCCAGTGCTACAGAGGAACAAACACGATTCTCTGCCCGTACTTGCTCCCTCCGTCGCCACCGCCGCCGCCGCCACCACCTCCAGCCCCGCCGCCGTCGCCGTCGCCGCGGTTGCCGCCGTCGCCGCTCGCGCCTCCGCTCCCACCGCCGCTCCCGCCATCGTGGCCCTCGCCATTGCCGCCGAGCACGCCGCCCTTCCCGCCGGGCAAGACTCCCCGCCCGCCGCCCTCGCCGCCGCCCTTCCCACCGGGCAAGGCTCCGACCCCGCCGCCGTCGCCGCCACCAACCCCGCCCGGCAAGGCGCCCACGCCGCCACCGCCGCGGAGCGCGCCGCCGCCGCCGCCGCCGCCGCTGCCGCCGCCGCCGCCGCCGCCGCGCTTACCGTCCGTGTTTGCGCCGGCGCAATCTTATCACCGGCCACCACCGGCACCGCCGCCCACGCCGCGAATGTTTCCACCTCCACGCCCGCCGTCGCCGTCGCCGTCGCAGCCCCTCCCGGCCGCCCCCCTCCCGACGCTGCGGCTGCCTGTGGGGGCTGGCTTCATGCCTTGGCCGCCGCCGCCACCGCAAGCGACGATACAGCTGGCCGGCAGTGCCGCGGTCGGCTTGGCGGCGGCGGTGATGGCATCGCTCGCTCTCGTCTTCACCTGTTGCTCACGCTACCGCGACCGCTCCCTCCTCCCAAAGTCGCTCCGTTTTGCCCGCGGCGAAGCCTGCACCTCGAGGCCATCAGCACTCTCCCCTCTGGTGCGGATAGGCGGTTGATCGACGAGGCCGACGAGGGCCACACTTCGTCCTCTTTCCTCTCTTCATTGCGTGGCGCGCGCATGGCGAGTGCTTTCTTGACGCAAAGGTGCGCATGGCCCCACCCGTTTGCCCAAGTCATCGAGAGGGACACATTGCTCCCCAAGGCCTCTCTCTCTCGAGTGTAGGAGCTTGCACACGTGGCAACCGAAGTTGCGGTCCATTGGGCTGCGGCAGACCCGGGCTGCGGCGGCGTGCGACACGGCCTCCGTGAAAAGCGCTTCTGAGGCGAGCCGGTGCGCGAGTCGCGGCGACGACGGCACCCCCGTCAAGTCGCTTTCCACGGCATTCGACGCGTCCGTGTCCGTGCCCGGGTGGAATGCCTCTACACCCGCTGCTGACCGGCCATCCGTATCGCCCGCCGGCCCGTCCTGCTCCGCCGCTTCGGGGGCCACCGCTTCCGCTCGAGACGGTGGCCGCAACGGTGTGGTCCCGCGTTCGACGCCAGCAAGTCAGGCCAGCACACCCCGAAATCCGCGGTCGCCTGCAGAGATCCTCCAGCGGCGGATCGCGGGCAATGTCAGCCCGCTTCCCATGCTGCCAAGCTCTCGTCCTGACTCTCCCGTTCCTGTCGACGTTGCTGATATGGCCATGGGCTGGCGACGCGAAGGCGGCGGTGAGCCGCTCCCGCGCTCCTCTTCGGCGGCCGCGCACCACTCCTCTTCGGTGGCCGCACACCGGGTGGGCCTGACCAGCGCTGCAGCCGCGCTCTTGGATAGCGACACCGGCGGGGAGGGGGGGTTCGTTTGACCGTTCTAGATTCTACCACAAACACCATGCACGGCAACACAGTCACAGAAAGACTGTGACCCACCCACCTTTCCCTTGTGTTTTGTCTGCGGAGGGGTTTCTCCTGCGGAGTCGTGCGTGCGCGGGGCTCCTCTTTGCGAATACTCCCTACATACATCTCGTAGTCGTACCCGTTCACTAGCTTCTACCAGTAACCAGAAAGACTGCGGCCGCCAGCACATGCAGGTTGCAGCAACTGAGCGTCTCGCTGAACGCAGAACGACATAATACGGATTTGAATAACTTGTCCTCGGCGTAGCGCGCGTAGAGGCGCTCGGTGTGGTACTCCGAGGGGTCGTAGTTGGGCACCTGCAGCGTGCACAGGCTCATGTCACGCGCAGGCGAAGAGAAGATCAAGGCGCCCCTGCTCTACGGCCCCCATACCTCCCCCCATCTCATACCTATGTGCCGGTA
>NW_005196756.1:599679-746300 GCF_000372725.1 Emiliania huxleyi CCMP1516
GGAACGGCACCACAATACTGGGGGGCTTACCCGGTTCACGGGGACGATAGAAAGGACCCTTTCACTCCCAATAAAATGACAAATAAACGCCGCGAAGAAAGAGCGGAAAATTCGGGGCAACCAGCCAGAAAGCAGAACGGAGAAAAAATCATCGCATCGAACAACAAGGGGGGGGAAAGGGGGAGGGGCCCCATCTATCCCCCATCTTTCCCCCGTACCAGGCGCCCCAAGGGCTGCCTGCTCTACGGCCCGCCCGGCACCGGCAAGACGCTGCTCGCGCGCGCCGTCTCCAACAACATCGACGCCGCCTTCCTCAAGGTCGTCGCGTCGGCGATTGTCGACAAGTACATCGGCGAGTCGGCGCGGCTGGTCCGCGAGATGTTTGGCTACGCGCGCGACCACGAGCCCTGCATCATCTTCATGGACGAGATCGACGCCATCGGAGGGCGGCGCTTCTCGGAGGGGACTTCGGCCGACCGCGAGATCCAGCGCACTCAACCCAGCTGGACGGCTTCGACGGCCTGGGTAAGGTCAAGATGATCTGCGCGACCAACCGGCCTGACGTGCTCGACCCGGCGCTGATGCGGCCGGGCCGGCTTGACCGCAACCAAGATCGAGATCCCGCTGCCAGGCGAGTCGGCGCCCATCACCAAGAAGGGCGACATCGACTACGAGTCCGTCGTCAAGCTTGCGGACGGCTTCAACGCCGCCGACTTGCGCAACGTCTGCACCGAGGCGGGCATGTTTGCGATCCGCGGGGAGCGTGACTATGCGGTGGAGGAGGACTTTATGAAGGCGGTGCGCAAGGTGGGCGAGAGAACAAGAAGCTGGAGGGCAAGCTCGAGTACTCGAAGCAGGGCTGGTGGACTAACGTTAACACACCTCAGGGGCAGCACTGACTACAGATCGTGTCAACACTTGGCGCAAAGGTCGGTGTTAACACAGTTGAACGGCAGTCCCAAAACAAGCGTTAACACAGCCGTTAATACGGTGTTGACACACGCACCTCTCTAGAGGCAGTCCTCCGCCTTGTGCTCATACTTGATGGGGGCGGCGGCCGGGTGGGCCTGGCGCCCGCGCTTGCTGCCCTTTACGAGCTCGTGAAACTCCTTGAGGATCTCCTGCACCGGCACCTCCCACGCCTTCATGTTCCGCTCGTGGTAGTGCCAAAACATCAGGTTCGCCAGGTTGCGCTGGCCGAGGCAAGAGCGCTCGGACGTCTTGATGTCGTTCATCAGGGAGAAGATGCGCTCCGCCTCCGACGTGTCGAGTGGGATCAGCAGCATGATGGCGACGAGGCGGAGCGCAGACATGTACTCCCCCGAAAAGGTGACGAGCATGTGCGACCACAGCGACTTGAACGGCCTCGTCCTTGTCGCACTCGGCCTCGAACCAGGCCTCCTTCTTGCCGGCACAAGGCTTCCACCGGCCCGCTGGCTCGCCGTTGCCGTTCATCGTGCTGCGGTCAGCCTCAGAAACGCTCGCCGCAGTTGGCGCGTCGGTGGCAACGCTCCGCGGGAAACGAGCTGCTTTTGGTAAAACGGAGAAACGCGTTCGAGGTGGGGGCGCGCCTCCTTACGGTTACGGACGGCGGGTCAACACCTCCCGAGGGGCGGTGTTAACACGTTTGAACACCTCTACGGCTGTGGTGTTAACCGTTAACGTTTGAACACCGTGTTAACGTTAGTCCACCAGCCCTGGAAGGTCTGAGCGCGCCAGAGCCGCCAGAGCCGCGGTCGTCCACGACGGACGACGCACCGGAGACCCGAGAGCGTGCGCTCTCGCCGATCTCGTACATGGCTCACAACAGTAATTGTTTTTTCACGTGTATTGCAACATAGCTTCTCACTGAATAAAGCCGTACGCAACCCTCGCTCCTCGCTGGCCGGTGCGCGGTGGGGGCCAGTGCCGGCCTGGGAGTGAGGTTGGCGCGCGGCCGTTGCCAACTGCACTCCAAGTGCTCCAAGTGCCGCGCCTGGCACAATCATTGAGAACAATCGCCGGAGCAATCGCCGGCTCACTCGGGAATATCAATAGAGTATGGGAAGTGATGAGATTTCTCACCGCATTCTTTTACTTCACTTGCGCCAGCCCTCACACGAGGCGGATGCGCGAGGAGTCAATCCACAGCAGCACCGGCTCTCGGCAGTAGGGACAAGCGGGCATCCTCTCGGAGCAAGGGCCACATGCGCACTGATGTCCGCACGGCATCGCGGCGTGCGACTTTGGCCGCGCGAAGCAGATGATACAAGTCGTCTCGCCTCCGAGGGTCGACTCGGGCACGGCCGGGCGTCCCGTGTCGAAGCGGGCGTCGGCGAGCGAGACGATGGCGGGCGGCGGCGGCTCACCTGGGGGAGGCGCGGCCTCGGACGCCGCGTACGCCTCGGACTCAGGAGCCTGCTCCTCCGCCTCGCGCCGCGTCGCCTCCAGCCTCGCACTCTCCTCGAGCGCCGCCGCCAGCGCCGCCTCCTCCTCCGCCGCCTCCTCTGCCGGCGCCTCGGTCTCTTGCGACGGCCCAGCGCCGCCCCCGCCGCCCTTCTTCTTGCCCTTCTTCTTGCCCTTCTTCTTCTCCTTGGCGCACTTCTCCGACTCCTCCTCCGCCAGCAGCGCCGCCGCAGCCTCCTCGGCCGCCCTCTCGGCCTCCACCCTTTCTGCCGCCGCCCTCTCGGCCACTGCCCTCTCCACCCTCGCCTCAATCTCCGCTCTCTTCGCCTCCCTCGCCGCCGCCTCAAAGGCGCGCTCGCACTCGCTGTGGCCCTTCTCCTTGGCCCACTGCAGCGCCGTACGCCCGCCCGAGGTGTGTGGTGTGCGCGCCGCCGTGTCTGCGCCCGCCCGCAGCAGGCAGAGCACGACGGCGGGGTGGCCCTCCTGGCACGCAACGTGCAGCGGCGTGAAGCCGCGGCCCGTGGCTTGGTTGACCGCCGCGCCAGCCTCGAGGAGCAGTAGGACGCACTCGATGCGGCCCTGCTGGCACGCGATGAACAGCGGCGTGGCGCCGCCGTCCTTGGCTTGGTTGACCGCCGCGTCAGCCTCGAGAAGCAGCCGTGCGACGTCGAGGTGGCCCTTCTCGCACGCCATGTACAGCGGCGTGATGCCGTTGTTCTTGGCTTGGTCGACCACCGCGCTGGCCTTGAGGAGCAGCTGAGCGCACTCGAGGTGACCTTTATGGCACGCGACGATCAGCGGCGTGAAGCCGTCAACGTCTGCTTGGTTCACCGTAGCGCCGGCGGCGATCATCAGACGGACGCAATCAATCTGGCCAGCCAGGCTCGCAGCGCTCAGTGGCGTGGTGCCGTCATCCTTGGCTTGGTCGACCGCCGCGCCGGCCTCGAGAAGCAGCCGTGCGACGTCGAGGTGGCCCTTCTCGCACGCCCTGTACAGCGGCGTGGTGCCGTCCCTGGCTTGGTCGACCGACGCGCGGGTGCCGAGGAGCAGCCGCACGCACTCGAGGTGGCCCTTGTAACACGCGACGTACAGCGGCGTGACACCATCGTCCCTGGCTTGGTTGACCGCCGCGCCAGCCTCGAGGAGCAGCCGGAGGACGTCGACGTGGCCATTCTCGCACGCCATGTACAGCGGCGTGGTGCCGTTGTTCTTGGCTTTGTCGACCACCGCGCTGGCCTTGAGGAGCAGCTGGGCGCACTCGAGGTGACCCTCCTGGCACGCGACGACCAGCGGCGTGAAGCCGTCAGCGTCTGCTTGATTCACCGCAGCGCCGGCAGCGAGCATCAGACGGACGCAATCAATCTGGCCAGCCAGGCTCGCAGCGCTCAGTGGCGTGGTGCCGTCATCCTTGGCTTGGTCGACCGCCGCGCCGGCCTCGAGGATCAGCTGGACGCACTCGAGGTGACCCTTATGGCACGCGATGTACCCCGCCCAGAAGGCCTTCGAGTGCGCCGTTTGCAAGCAGCATAAGCCGGCCGGCACACCCTGCGTCGGCCACTGCAACCACAACCGAGCGCCATTGCAGACGGGACTCCAGTCTGGGACCGTACCTGTGCAGGAGATTGCACCGCACGTTACATATCGCCGCCGCCAGTGCAGCCCGCCGGCCCGCACGCCGCCGCCTCGTCTTCCGCTGGTCTCCCGACGCCTATGATGGTGCCGGCCCCGCCGTCGTCGAGCAATGCCGCAGGGGCTGGGTGGGCTCAAGGAGGATCGCAGCCGGCTGCGATCGCAACCGTGTTGCCAGCTGAAGCGGTGTCGCTCGGTGCGCTGTCGAACCCCGCATCGCAGCAGGCCATGTCTGCGACGGGTTTCGATGGTGTGACTGCACCAGACGGCTGCACCCGCACAGTCGAGAGCGGAGCAGGAGGCAAAGTACATGCAAACGGCGCAGTCCATTGGCTTGCCAGATAGCTCTACTGAGGCGCAACGGCTGCTAGCCATCTCCAACTTTGACCTCGACAAGGCGACCGAGAACCTGATGGTCGCGTATGTAGGGGTGGGAGGGAGCTGCGCCCGTTCCAAGGGCCAGACGCAACCCGGCGGCGGATATCATTCATTTCACGCGGCCTGCGCATCCGCCATGCCTCACGAGCGACGGTGCACGACGCGGGGCTGAGGCCCTCTTCATCCACGCAGTGCGTCCCGTCATGCCGCAGCCGCAGAATGATGGCTCGCTCCAGGGCGGAAATCTGGAGGTGTTTGAGTCACTGCTCAATGACCCGGTGGTGCTCTCGCCGCCTCGCGCCGAGACCTTTGTGCGACGACACATCAAGCCGGCCGACGGCATGTGGACGCAAGAGGCGATGGAAGCGGCGCGCACCGTCTTTGCTTGGCGGCGGTCGGGCTGAAATTCATCATCTTCAACCCGATCGTGACCCACCGGGCCGTCACCGCCACCGTCGCCTCCCCCTCCGCCACCTCCGTCGCCGCCGCCACCGTCGCCACCGCCGCCGCCGCCGCCATCGCCGCCGCCGCCGCCATCGCCGCCGCCACCGCCACCATCGCCGCCCCCTCCGCCACCGCCATCGCCGCCCCCATCACCTCCACCATCGCCACCGCCGCCCTCTCCGCCACCATCACCGCCGCCATCGTCACCGCCCCCCTCCCCTCCTCCGCCGTCGCCACCACCACCGTCGCCCCCCCCACCCTCTCCTCCTCCACCCTCGCCGCCTCACCGCCGCCGCCCTCACCGCCGCGCCCCAGCCCGCCGCCACCATCGCCCCTGCCGCCGTCGCCACCTCCTTCGCCGCCTCCCAGCCCGCCTCCGCCATCGCCCCCGCCCCCATCACCGCCGCCCCCCAGCCTGCCGCCGCCCTCACCACCGCCGCCCTCGCCGCCGCCCCCGAGCCCACTGCCGCCCTCGCCGCCGCCGCCCTCACCTCCTCCCCCGAGCTCACCACCGCCGCCGCCGTCTCCGCCGCCCTTCCCGCCGCCGTCACCACCACCTCCGAGGCCGCCGCCTTCCCCGCCGCCCTCCCCACCACCACCCTTGCCGCCGCCACCGAGTCCGCCTCCGCCAGCGCCGCCGCCACCGTCTCCACCGCCCTCGCCGCCGCCTCCGCCTAGCCCTCCACCCTCACCACCGCCATCGCCGCCACCGCCGTCGCCGTCGCCGCCGCCGCCGCCGCCGTCCCCGCCGCCGCCCTCGCCGCCTCCGCCGCCGCCGTCCTCACCACCGCCGCCCTCGCCGCCGCCCCCACCCCCACCCTCGCCACCACCATCACCACCACGGCCTTCCCCGCCACCTCCATCCTCGCCAAGAAAGCCTCGCGGACAGAGCGAACGGCGAACGCGCGAGCGTTATGAGCTCCGGAGAGTCAGGAGGCAAAACCGAATACAGTGCCCAAATGACAGACTCAATACTGGCCCTAAAATCCGCCAGCCTGCTGTCTGCTGCCTCTACTCCCAGCCCGACGCCCTGGTCCCGTGCGAGAGCTTCAGGGATCCACACGGGGCCACACACCGGGGCCGTCTAAGTCGATTTGTACCCGGATTTTGAAGATTGTGGCAAAACCGCGGAGTCGAAAAATGCGTTTAATTTGCGCGCCTGCTGTCCGCCGCCTCCGGCGGCGCTCCGCGCCGCTCCGCGGCGCCTGCAGGCGCCTACGGCGCCTGAAGGCGCCTCCAGCGCCTGCGGCGCTGCCGCTACGCGGCAGCTCTTGCGCCTACGGCGCAGGGCGCCTGCGGCGCCCACCCCCCCCCGGGAGCCCCCCTCCAGCCGCGGAGGGACGGGGGTGCTCTCGCGGGGGGTCCCTCCAGTCAAGGGGGTCTGGGGCGCAGCCCCAGGAAGCCCGCCGCAGGCGCCGATTTTTTGGGGCTTTTTTGACTGATTTTCATGAGGTGTTGCTACTATTTTGGGACCAGTTGAAGCCTAAAAATGGCTACAAATACAGTCACAGCAGCTGCTCGTCATGAGCTGCTACTGTGTGGCAGAGCCCAGAGAGAGGGCTTTCAGGAGCACTATTCAGTATGATCCAGCTCAACGCTGCGGAGTAGTAAGACTGTTCCGTTACCGTGAGCGGCCGGCGGCCGGCGGCGGCCGGTGCGGCACGCGGAGCACTCCGTGAGCGGTGACGGGTGCGGACGAGCGAATTAGAGGTCCCTTTTAGTGAGAGATAGGCAGTCCTAGTCTCTAACAACACATCTTCCACAGATAGCGACCTCTCATTCGCTCGTCCGCGCCCGTCACTGCTAGTCGGGGCACTCCCGGCGTACGGCCCGGTCCCGGTCGTCACTCCGGTTGCTCGTGTTCACACCGTCAGAACTCAGCTCCGCTAAGGATCCAGCGTCTGAGACTTGGGCATCTTACACAACTTTTGTAGTAGAGCACAATGGCACCCTTGGATCAAGTGGATCACTTCATTAATAAACCGTAATAGAGGTCCCCGTTTTCGGCCGCCGCGGCCGGAGAGCACCCCCGTCGCCCCCGGGGGCCCGTCGACCCCCCAGGGGCGGCCGCAGCGAACCGCTGAAGCCGAGTGTTGTGAAGATTACTATTACAACCTCCCTCGTTTCTTTTTTTCGTGTTTCTCTACAGCAAAAACAACCAAACTCCCTCTCGTTTCCTCTCTCTCTCTAGTTATCGTGGAAACTCCCCGTGGAAATCGTCAATGTTTTGGGCACTGAGCTGAGAACTGAGTCTGCGGCTGGTGTGGGCCCAAAATCAGCCGAACCGGCAAAATACCCCGGGTGTGTTGCGGGTAGCGCGGCTCGTCATCCTCCGCCTCGAGGGCGTCCGCCAGCGCGCTGCGCCGCACACCCCGGCGCACAGGAGGCGGCGCCGGCCGCACCTCGGCCGCCTCGGCGTCGCCCGCGGCACGGGCGCCATGCTCGCCGTCCGCGCGGTCCATCGCCGCATCCCCATCCCCGTCTGTGGCAGCGCCGCCTGCGCCCGCGCCGGCCTGCTCTGTGACGGCGCGCCACCGCTCGTCGTCCAGCATGTGCCACCACCGCCGATCCGTAGCCGTCGTACTCGACCTCGTGCACGATCCGTCCGTCTCCGTCCTCCTCCCGCGCCATGACGGTCGCAGGGTACGAACCACCGCTCACTGTCGCAGAAGATCTCGAGGCGCGATCCGGTGGACAGGACAGTGTTCTTGTCGAGCGCCGCCCTGGCATCCTCGCGCTTTCGCTTCCGCCGCTTCGCCTTCGTCTCCTTGCTGCGCAGCAGGGTGTAGTTCGGGCCCACCTCCGCCACGCTGTCCAGCACGTGGACGGCGCTCGCCATCTCGACCGCGTCGTCCTCCGGCGGAAGCTCCGCGTCGCCCGCGGCCGCCTCCCGAGCGCGCTCGTCGCGCATCCGTTCGTGGTGGGCCTGCCGACGCGCCACGCTGGCGCCCGTGTGCCTCGCCGCCGCGTCCGGCGACGCGGCATCGATGCTGTCCGCCCGAGCGTGACTCGCCACTCCACGACTCCACGACCCTCCACGACCGCCGAAAAGTTCTCCCACTCGCGCCCTCCCCAAACCGAGTCCTCTCTACAGTTACATACATATTCGACCTGAGCATCGGTTCCACCGCACCAGTTGGGGCGCAGGGCTCTGCCGGCGGCGAGCGCAATTCGCCATCCGCGCACGCGGCCTCTGGCGGTGGCGTCGGCTCCGAGCCTGGGCAAGAGCTCATGGGCGAAAGTTGCTCGCGCTGCCCAGTTCCGCCGAGAGCCCAAAAAAATTCCGCACTCGCGGTTCCTCCAACACGCGGTTCCTCCAACACGGACCGCGTGTATGGGGCAGCGTCGGCGAAAGCCTCCTCCTTTGTCGTCAACCACACGCAGCAGGTCTCCATGGCGGCGGTGGCGGGCGACGCTTGGAGCAGTAGTGTAAAATTCTCTGTGTTAGTGCCAGTGCGCGCCAGTCCCGTGCCCAGTGTTGTGCGAGGGAGCACTTGGAGCACTTGGAGTGCAGTCATTAGCCTCACATCCAGGGCCGGGGAGCTAAGGAGCGCACCCAGCGGGCCGGATGATCGGGATCGGGTTGCGGGCAAGAGAGCCCTAGCCCCGGGGGTGCGCGTTCGCAGGGCAAGAGATGGGTAAAATTCTCTTCTCGCGGCGCGGTAGGCGGCTCCCGTGGTGTACCTGTGTTAGTGCCAGTGCGCGCCAGTCCCGTGCCCAGTGTCGTGCGACACCAAACGTCAATCACCATGCTTGCGATTCTCGCCCTCGCGGGCGTCGCAGTGCCTGGCCCGCGCACGGCACACCTCGGTGCAACCACGACGCTCGCGCCGCCGCGCTCGCGGATCGCTGCTGCCGTGCGAAGAAACGGCAGCAGCCTTCCGGCGGGCGGCGCAGTCTGGCCGACGGCGATCTACTGGGCGATGTTGCAGGTTGGCACGCCGCCGCGAAGCTTCCCAGCGGCCATCGATTCGGGGTCGGGCGATCTCGACATCGCCGCCCTTGGCTGTGATGGCTGCGTCACCGCGCCACCCAATAATCAGTACGATCACGCGGCGTCATCGACGTCCAAGCCGGCGTTCCCATTCGTCTTTCGCAACACCTACGAGACGTGCGATCTCAAGCACCCCACCAAGCCGTGCTCGATCGGAGGCAAGCTGTACACGGACGTGGTGTCGATGGGCGGCCTCGGACCAGTCCCGGTCAAGCTCGGCGCCATCGAGAGCCAGGACACTAACTTCGACCAGTTTGCGCAGATCGACGGCGTGGTCGGCTTCACAAGTGGCGGCAGCGAGGACGTCTTCTCTCAGCTCGTCGCCGCCAAGGCGTGCGACAACATCTGGTCCATTTGCATGCACCGCGGCTCAAAGTCGAACGGCACCCTCACCCTCGGCGGCGTCGACTCTCGCCTGTCCGACGGACCAATGGTCTACGTGCCCGACGTCGGCCGGGGCTTTCGTGCGGTCCAGGTCGCCTCTTTCACGCTGGTGAAGAACACCTCGTCCGCCGCCGTCGCCGCGGGCACCGCTGTGCTGCCCGTCACGCTGCCCGTGCAGAGGAGCGCGATCCTCGACACTGGGACCAACGTGCTGCTGCTGCCGCCCGAGCTGCTCTCGCGCCTCGGCGAGGCGATGTGCGCCGACGCGAGCCTCGCCCACTGCCGCACGCTGTGGGGCGACCCGCTCTCGAGCAGCAGCTGCGTCGCGCTCAGCGAGGACGAGGTGGATGCGTACCCGTCCCTGCGGATGCAGCTCGACGGGACGGCCCTAGAAATGAGCGGTCGCGACTACCTGCTCCGGGGCTCGCCCCTCGCCTCGCACGGCGGCGAGTACTGCCTCGGCATCCGCTCCGGCGGGGAGCTCTTCATCATCGGCGACACGACGATGCGCAACTACCTCCTCGCGTTCGACCTCGGTGGTCGGCGTGTCGGGTGGGCACCAGTCAATCGCAAGCGGGGCGGCTGCGGCTCGGTCGACGAGGGCGAGGTGCCGGCAAAGCACGCGGTGGAAACGAGGGCGGAAATGCGGTGAAAGTCTCTCCACGAACCAATCTGGTGGGAGTAAATAAATTGGGAGAGGGATGGAGAACGCATAGGCACCTACGAGCCATAGTAAAGAAAGAAAGAAAGAAAGAAAAGACCACCCAAACGAGGGATGGGGGAGGAGGACAGGGGGACAGGTGGGGCGGCGGCTCTCCTGACAAGGGACACGACAGGCTCGCAGAGCGGTGCACGGTGGACTCACTCCACTGGCGGTCTCATCTCATTCTAGCGACCTGCCTCCAGCTTCTCGCTGGCAGTCTCTCGCTACCACAGGCACACTAGGCCTAGTAGTCCACCCGGGAAACAGATATTTTTCTTCTTCGCTGAGAATTTCGGCGTCTGAGAGTGCCCCCCCCCGTACAGCGGCATGAGCGGCGGCCCACTTGCCGAGTGGGAGGCGTACATGAGGTGGCTCGACGCGCCGGTGGCGGAGGGCGAGGACGAGGTGATCAGCCAAACCCCCCTCGGCCTCGCCGAGCTGGCCGAGGGCGACCTGACCTATCTGCGCGCCGTCCTCTCCGGGCAGGGGACGAGCGGCACGTCGCTCGCGGCAGGCTCGACGCGCGGCACGAAACCGAGCAGCAGGACACGCTGCTGACCTGGGCCGCTCGTCACGGGCAAGCCGAGGCGGTGCGGCTACTGCTCGAGGGCGGCGCGAGCGTGGGGGCGACAACTGGCGGCGGCGGCCCTGTGCTGTACGGCGGCGGCCACGCCTGGCCAGGCTGCCCACCGCTGTACCTCGCGTGCGAGAACAACCACGTCAAGATCGCCCGGCTGCTTCTCGAGGCTGGCGCGGCGGTCAACCAAGCAGGCTCTGACGGACTCACGCCGCTGTCCAGGGCATGCCAGGAGGGCCATCTCGAGTGCGCCCAGCTGCTTATCGAGGCCAGCGCGGCGATCGGCCAAGCTGCGGACGGTGGCTGGACACCGCTGTACGCGGCGTGCTGCAAGGGCCACCTCGAGATCGCCCGGCTGCTCCTCGAGACCAGCAGCGCGGCGATCGACCAAGCCACGCGGGATGGCATCACGCCGCTGCTCATCGCGTGCATCCAGGGCCACCTCGAGGTCGCCAAGCTCCTCTCCTCCTACGGCGCCTCCCGGCACGCCTATCAGCTGGGCACGCCCGAGGAGGTTGCTTTGGGCTCTTACGGCGGAGGCTTTCCTGTTCGCAAACACGCCGACCTCGCCGCCTGGCTGGTCGCCAGCCGCGGCTGGACGCCGCTCCAGCACCTCGAGGCGTGCCCGAGACTAGCGACCGAAAGCGTGAGTGCATTGTCCTCACGCTCACTGTCCCTCTTCCCGCAGGCGCTCACCGTCGACCGGGCGCGGGCGCTGCTGCGCGGCGGCGCGAACTCTTCGGCCGGCGAGCCGTCGGCCCTCGAGCGGGCGCGCGTCCTCTGCTCGTGGGGCGAGTCGGATCCGACAGCTGCGGCCGTTGGCTCCACTGTCGCGATCCACTCTCTCGTCTCGCGGCCGTCGATGAATGGCAAGGTCGGCGTCGTCGTCTCAGCGAACGTTTCGACGGGCCGTTTCGGCGTGCGCGTAGCGGGCGAGGCCAAGGCGCCCTCGCGCTCAGGCGCGCATTGCAATGGTCTCTCCCCCCCTCGCCGGATCCTCGCTTTGGACATCCCCCATGCCTCTCCCCTCCCTCAGGCCGGCCAACCTGCAGCCAGCGGCCGAGGCGGTGGAGGTGGGAAGGCTCATCCTCAAGGCGGCGGAGTGGTCGCCGCAGTCGCACGAGCTCTTCCCGGAGCCGGCTCGCAAGTGGGCGGTGGCAGTGATGCGGCTGGGCTACCTGATCGCGTGGGACGAGGAGCGCTTCGACGGCGAGGGGGCGGCGCCGGGGCTGGTGGAGCTCTGGCGCGGATTTGTGCTGCCAAGGGTGGTGGCGCGGGCCGCTGCCGCAGACGCACTGCGTTCCCCATGAAGCATGACGATACAGCAGCGTGTCTGCGGCAGCTGCCTGGGGTGGTGGCTGTGCTGGCTGGTGCGTCCCTCCGGACCCTCGGCTCGGGGCCTCGGCCCGGCTTTTCCTCACGTGAATCGCGCCATGAGATGTCTCAAGTTTCGAAACACGTCTTTGTGGATCTGAGAGTGTGCGCTAGTGACGACACGAGTACACATAAACAAAACCTGTTTCACTTAAACTCCACCACAAACTGCACAAACGTCTGCTCACCAACGTTGCGGACGCCGTGGCTGCTGAGCTGGTCGTGGGCCACAAAAGTCACCTGCCCCTCCTCCTGGTAGGCCGGCTCGCCCACCGCCCCGCCGTCGGGCGCGAGGGCCTGCGTTAGGCTCGCCTCCAGGTTGACAAAGGCGTACGGCCGCGTGTGCGTGTGGTACCTGCGTTGTGTCCCTGCGTTGTGATCGAACGGGCCACGAGTGCAGCGAGTGCCGCTGCATGCAGCTGGACACGATGGGGCACGTGTCCTCTCGAGTACAGCACTCGTCCGTATACAGACGGCCCCGCCTCCCGCATCTAGCGTGTGGTACGCGCACGCCTCGCCCGGCGTCAGCCGGAACTCCCAGATCGCCACCCGCTCGTCCTCGAGCAGCAGCCGCGTGCCGACGCCTGAGGAAAGGTCTCGGAAAGGTCTCGGAAAGGTCTCGGAAAGGTCTAGGAGAGGTCCAGGAAGCAGCCGCGTGCCGACGCGCGGCGCGGCGTCGCTGTGCGCGCGGCGCGGCGACAGCTCCTGCGGCAGCGTCAGCAGCAGCGCGCGCCCGCGGGGAAGGGCGGCGGCGGTGGCGGCGGCGGCGGCGGGGAGCGCCTCGAGCGGCGTCCCGGGCTCGTGGACCAGCCAATAGGCTTTGCCGCCGGCGTCGAGGGCCGCAGCGGCAGCGGGCTCTGCCGCGTCGGTGGCGATCTCGCCATACTTGCACTGCAAGCTGGGCAGGCGGGAGGGCTGCCGCTGCCGCTTCCGGAAGGCGACGCGGCGGATGGACCCGTCCGGCGAGAGCAGGTGGCCGATCGACTTGCACGAGGCCTAGGAATGGTCCAGGAGAGGTCTGAGGTCTAGGGAAAGTCTAGCAAGCGGCTGATCGATTTGCGCGCGTCCTGTAGTCTGACTACGCCGCCATGAAGGCGGGAATACGGTGTTGTGCGGTGTCGACAGTCTGACTACGCCACCGTCAGGGCGGGAGCACGGTGTTGTGCGGTGTATTCAGAGCGCCGTGTGAATACGAGGGGCTGCGAAGACAGTGAATACGGCTGCGGTCGAACACGGCGGAGTACGCGTCCTCTCGAGCGCCAGTTGGAAGACGAAGACCGGAGTGTGTTCCGCTTCTAGGGTCCGCCGCTCCTCGCCGAGATACGGGGAGATACGGGGAGATACGGGGAGATTTCTGCTTCTAGGGTCCGCCGCTCCTCGCCGAGGTACGGGAGATACGGGGAGATACGGGGAGATACGGGGAGATACGGGGAGATACGGGGAGATACGGGGAGATCCGGGGAGAGACGGGGAGATACGGGGAGATTTCTGCTTCTAGGGTCCGCCGCTCCTCGCCAACTACGCCGCCCTCGACCCAGACCACCCCGTCGCCCTCGCCCCGCACTGCGACCCAGCAGCGGCCTGATGTGTGGCAGCCTCTCTCTCTCCATCTCTCCATCTCTCCATCTCTCTGTCTCTCTGTCTGTCTGTCTCTGTCTGTCTCTGTCTGTCTCTGTCTGTCTCTCTCTCTCTCTCTCTCCCTCTCTCTCCCTCTCTCTCTGTGTGTGTGGGGTGTGTGTGTGTGTGCCAGTTGTTGTTGTCAGCATAGCGCAGCAGCAGCTCTGCATCTACCTAGCGGCCTGGGAGGAGCTGGCACCCCTCGGGCAGCGGGACCTCCTAGGAAAGGTCTCGGAAAGGTCTCGGAAAGGTCTCGGAAAGGTCTCGGAAAGGTCACCCCTCGGGTCTCCTCCTCCGCCGCGGCGGACGAGCAGAGGTCCCAGACCGCCCGCTGGCTCGCCCAGCCCGCTCCGCTGCCAGGAGGCACGCCCGTCAGTATGAGGTCGTCCCACGCCTGAGGAAAGGTCTCGGAAAGGTCTCGGAAAGGTCTAGGAAAGGTCGTCTTGTGTGTGTGTGTGTGTGTGTGAGTGTGAGTGTGTGAGTGTGTGAGTGTGTGAGTGTGTGAGTGTGTGAGTGTGTGTGAGTGTGTGTGTGTGTGTGTGTGTGTGTGTGTGTGTGTGTGTGTGTGCGTGCGTGCGTGCGTGCGTGCGTGCGTGCGTGCGTGCGTGCGTGCGTGCGTGCGTGCGTGCGTGCGTGCGTGCGTGCGTGCGTGCGTGCGTGCGTGCGTGCGTGCGTGCGTGCGTGCGTGCGTGCGTGCGTGTGTGTGTGTGTGGGTGCGTGCGTGCGTGCGTGCGTGCGTGCGTGCGTGTGCGTGTGTCTGTGTCTGTGTCTGTGTCTGTGTCTGTGTCTGTGTCTGTGTCTGTGTCTGTGAGTGAATGAGTGAGTCCTCGCATCTAGGCCTCCCGCACCCCGCCCAACGACTCGGCCGACGCCACGGCCTCTTGGCCGGAAAGCAGCTGCGTCGCGAGCGGCGGAGTGGCGCGGCGGCCCTCCACCGCCACGCTGACGCTGTGCAGCTCGCCTTCCTCGAGGCGGATGTCGATGCGGTGGCGCGACTCGTCCTGGCACAGGCAGAGGTGGACGCAGCCGCCGTCACAGCCGCCGCTCACGAGCGCCCACGAGCCGAAGGAAAAGAAGGTGGCGCCGCCGGCCGCACGGTTCAGATACAGGTCGTCCTCACCAAGGCCTCCGCACTCGCTGACGCCTTGCACCGCGCCGCCGCACGCTCGCATCACCTCTGACACGTGGTGAACGCTCTGTGTCGCCCGAGGCGGCCCGGACCCTGCCGGTGAGTGCCGAAAGACTGCACCTCGCCAAGTTCCGGTCGCGTGGTCGAGGAACGTAGAGAAGTCGGGGCCGGCGTGCCGTACGGCGAGCGGGGCCGCAGCGAGGAGGAGCATTTTGTGATTGTGAAGGAGCGGCGGCCCAAAGGGTGGGGGTATCTTTCTTTTACACTCCGAAATTTAAAAACCCGGTGCGAACTGGGCGTGCTAGCACTATCACAGGCACACCACCGGAGCCACCTAAGCGACTCCGTTAAGAAGAATGCAAGCCATTCTTTCTTATGCGGAATCGACCTTTTCCAGTACTGAAATGATCGAGAGGCACCCAGCGAGGTCTCGGGAAACCTTCAGGGGGGCGGGCACGTACCCGCAGAACGGACAAATGCACGAGCCAATGGAGGTCGAGGACGGCGAGAGCTGCACCGTGTGCATGAGCCGCCCTCGCAGCGTTCGAAACCAGCCATGGTGGAAGCGAAAGCACAGAGTACTACAGCTGACACCTCGGGCGTTCACGGTACATACACAGTCGGCACAAGCTTGTAATCGCTCCTCACTGGACGCGACTACGATGACATACCGCAGCGCTGCGCGTAAGCTGGAGCGACCGAGAACCGAGGACGTAACAGTCCGCCCCAACCCAACGACCCGGATGATTCCGCGTGGCGCGTGGGGGGCTGAAGTGGCCCGCAAATGCGAGAAATGCCGAAATGCGCGGTTACAGCGCAGTTGGGCGTTAACTCGGAATGCATGAAATCAAGCAACGCGGAACACGAGAAGGCTCCCTCGCGTGCCCTGTTCGCGACTCGCAACATGGCCGCGTCCCAGATTTCGCCACGCCGGACGCCACGCGCCACGCCGCGCGCCTGGGAAGAAACAACTCCGTGTAAAACTAAATGGGCCCAGCGACAGCATAGAGCTGTGCTGGTCCGCCGAGCTGTGTGTAGAGGTGCGTTTGGGTGTCAATTCATACGAAACGAACGTACAGACAGCTACGCTGGCGGCTATTAAGCTCTGGGGACCCATTGTGCATTGATTGGTCAGACCAATGACTAGAGTTGCGATAACTCTGCGCTGCGCGGCGACAACCGACAGCAAGGGCGTGGGGAGCAAAGGGGGCGGGGGGTGTGGGATAGGGGGACAAGAAGAGGGGACAAGCCCAACACACACGCCCGTCTCACCCACCTGCCGTTCACCAACTGTGAATGTGTTGTGTGGGGGGGGGGGGGGGGGCGACCATCCCGCTCGCGGCGTCCGAGCGCCGTACGAGTGGCTGACTCCGCTTCGCCGTGTGGCAGGAGTTTGCAGAGCCAGTCTTTGCGGGCCCGATGAGCATCCTCGACTTACCACCGGACGTGATGTCTGTCATCGCCCGCCTGACGCGCACGCACGGCACGCTCTTTTGTAACTCATCGGCTGCGTGCTCGGTCGGTCGGCTGCGGGGAACCTGCAGGACCCTGTGGGGATCTGTCCAGCTCGGGTGGTCACAGCTGCTGCTCGAGCGCGACCACGTCCGCCAGAAGAATGAGCGCGCTGACAAGAAGTACTGGATTGACCGCGCGATTGCCGAGATCACGAAATCACGTAAGGTGGTGCCCTGTGCTGAGCTGCCCGGCGCTGTTGCGCAGCGCCTCGCCGGTCGAGTTCAGCACGTTTACGATCATGAACCCATGCACCAGCTCATCATGGAAAGAATCGATGACAGAGTGCGCAGAGAGTGCCTTGAGCAGAGAGCTGGCGAGCAGCTGTATCGCTATCTTGCTTAGATCTAAAGCGTGACGTCGCATGGCTCATGTGTGCTGTGGCGTGGGCTGGGTGGGCTGGGCGGTGAGGCACAGTGCGCTATCATTTGTGGCACTTGCTTCCTGAGAGGGCTCTCTTGTTTTGCATGCGCGTGTTTAGCGCCAGGTTTAGCGCGTGATAGTTGTGTTTTTAGTACTGCGCAGTACTCAACGATGTGCCGTGGCACGGTACATGCATGCTCGGCAGCACAAGCTGTGTAATCGCTGTACCTCACTGGACGCGACTACGGCGACATACCGCAACCGCAACGCTGTGTGGAAGCTGAAGGCCTGTTGTCTGTTGAAGCGTACCGAGAATTATGAATTACCGAGGACAACAGTCAGCGCGTACAGTTGTAGCGCGTACGGGGCAAATTTGGCGTACACTTTTGGCCCTCCAAGGGGTCTGTGCCCGGGTTGGCCCGCCGTGTACGGTTACAGAGGCAGCGCGCGTGTCGCGAATTGCCACACGCCCTCGAGCGCGATAAATAAATAAAACGGGCACGCCAAACGAGGGGTGGGAGAAGGACCCTCGAGCGCGAGGTCGGAGACTTTTTTCTTTTTGCGTGATGCTTGCCGCTGATGGACGACGAGCTGCTCTCGATTGGGCAGCGCTGCGTCGTGTCGGGCCTCGCCTCGCGCGCCGAGCTAAACGGCCGCGGCGGCAGCATCGTCGGCTATGACGCCCAGACCGGCCGTCATCTCGTCAACGTGGACGGGCAGGAGGGCAGCAGCAGCTTCTCGCTCAGAGCGGCAAACGTCGGTGCCGCCGCCGCCGAATCGTCGCTCGAGCCATCTCGGATGGCGTCGCTCGAGCCATCTCGGATGGCGCCGGTCACCGTGCGGAGAGCGTGGCGCTCGTACCTCGGAGAATTTGACGGCGACACCGAAGACGAGGACGAGTACGTCGCTGATGTCCGCGCGGCGAAGCGGCAGAAGGCCGCCGCCCCCGCGCAGAGGCGCGACGTGGTGACACTGCACCCGCGCGGGAGCCGCGCCGTCACCGTCGTCGCCACCGCCGACCTGCACCGCCACCACGAGGAGGAGTACATCGGAGGCCTCTCGCTCGCCGGCTGGTTCGAGTCGGACCGCTCTCCGGCCCACGTCGACGTCTGCCTCTTTGCGGGCGACGTCGGCCTCGAGACGGAGGCAGAGAGCACCTCGCGCGCGCAGACGAGGCGCGACGGCGAGAGACGCGAACTGCTGCTGACTCAGCTGCCTGCTGATGACCAGTCATGCCCTAGTTAGGCCCGACGGAGCGACGCTCGACTCGTGGCGGCGCCTACTGGGCCGGCTGCTCGCCAGGGAGTGTCTAGGAAGTGTCTAGGAAGTGTCTAGGAAGTGTCTAGGCGCCTCCTGGGCCGGGTCCTCGCCGCAAAGCCGGGCATGCACGTGGTGCTCGTCGGAGGCAGCCACGACGGGCTGCTTTGCCGGCGCCGCCGCCTCTGGCACCCCTCTCGGAACTTTCTCGGACCCTTCCCACAGGCAACCACGACGGACTGCTCTGCCGCGACGCCGACTGCCTCGCTTGCGCGCGCCTCGCGCGCCACGACCCGGCGGCCGCGCGGCAAGGTGGCGAGGCCCCGCCGCTGCACGACGAAGGCAGGGCTGCGGCCAGCCGCCTCCGCCGCCTGCTCTCGGGCTTGCCCGGCGGGCGGGTACACGTTCTGTGCGACGAGGCGGCGAACTAGCCGAGAGACCGCCGAGAGACCGCCGAGAGATAGCCGAGAGATAGCCGAGGTATAGAAGCGTGTGAACCATAGTTGATGACTACAGGCGGCGGACCTCGACCTGCCCTGCGGTGCGGCGCTGCGCGTGGTTGGGAGCCCGTGGACGTCGTACGACACCGGCGGCAAGGCGCGCACCTCCACCATATCTCCCCATCTCTCCCCATATCTCCGGCAAGGCGCGCACCTCCACCTCTCCCTCTTTGCATCACCGACCTCTCTCCCATCCTCACCTCTGCTGCATCACCGACCCACCTCTACCTCCTCCCTCCCCCCTCCTTCCTCGCCCGCCCCTCTCTTCCCCCTCCCCCTCATAGGCGCACCAGTCCATCTCCCACCACTGGCGACCCGAGGGCGGCTTCCTTTTCGGCGGCGTGCAGCTGCAGCAGCGCCTCGACTGCGCCGCCTGGTGGCGCCGCCACTGGTGCGAACCCACTAGCTTTGGTGATCGCACCCGCTCCAATAGAAGCCGGTCGATGGCCAGCTGCCCTTCCTCCACTCACGGCGCCGGCGCCCCCTCGCACGTAGCCGTGGCTGCTAGACGTCTCGCCGCCATCCCCAGGTGCCGCGTCGGCCACCTCCTCTCGGCGCGCGAGACGGCAGGCGGGCCCTCAGTCTGGCCCCCTATAGCCCACCACACCACACGTGTCACTCGATCGCATGCCTGTGCGCTCGCCGACATAGTCCAGCGCCCGAGCACATCTCAGAGAAGGACGTCAACACTCACTCCTCTCGGCGCGCGAGACGGCAGGCGGGCGGACACACACACACACACCGCCCACCCACGCGCACTGGGCCTTGCACTTTGAATGCCGTGGGGCTCCTGTCGTCTAGACGTGGAGACGCGAGGGTCGCCCGGCCCTCGCCCCACCACCTCGTGTGTGTGGAGAAGTTGACCTTACCTTGCCTCAGGCGGGCGGCGGATCGCGGGCAGCTTGCTCTGCACGCACACCCCTCCGCGCGGCGTGCTCGACATCGTGGGCGGCGGCAAAGACAACGGGGCGGGCATCCGGAGCAGGCGACGGTCAGAAGAGACATACGCCCGCGCGGGCGTGTCCTCTTTTCTAAGGGGCGGCCCTCCGGAGCAGGCGGGTGGGCTGCGCGGCGCTGCGCGAGATGCTCGAGGGGCTCGAGCGGCCGCCCGTACTCCACTGCTTTGGGCACGTGCACGCTCGCCAGTCGGAGGGCGAGCCGGCGGCGGGCCCGCGTGGACATGTCAAGACACGTCCGTGACATGTCCGAGACGCGTCCACAGGCGAGCCGGCGGCGGGCCCGCGTGGACATGTCAAGACACGTCCGTGACATGTCCGAGACGCGTCCACAGGCGAGCCGGCGGCGGGCCCGCGCCTCGCCGCCTCCAAGCGCTGCGCGGGCACCCTCTTCGCAAACGTGGCTGCCGAGCGGCAGCTGCCCGAGATCACAGGCTTCCGGCTCGCGCGGCGGGGCGGCGGCGCGCTCGGCGCGGGTGGCGGCGCGCGCCTCGCGCTGCCGGCGCCGGGCGCTGCGGCGGGCGCGCTGCCGGCTGGCGTGCTCACGATGCCTCCGATCTCCGCCGCCGACTACGCGCGCGTGGTCGAGCCCGAGTCGCTGCTGATGCGACCGCCGACCGTGCTAACTCTCCCGCTAAGCGGTTGGGCCTGCGATTGCGAGAGCTGGCGAGAGTTCTGGGAGCTGTCCGTGGGCAGCGTGGATGGCGACGCCAACGGCAGCCGAGAAGATGGGCTCTAGAGCAATCTACAGGTCAGGTAAGGTAAGGTAAATATTTCTCCACACACACACATACCTTCTCTTGAAAACAAGTTATTTAGGAGCACCCCCCTACCGCCACCCAGTACGTGCTCCGCAGCTGAGCCCACGCACCCCACAGCAGCTCAGGGACACAATGAGCTCGCATGCAAGTGATGGTACGCACAGCTCGACGCGTACTCGAATGCTACCACTGTCATTCTAGCCGGCGAGCGGCGGCGTCACAGCGTCGACTCTCGCATCGCGATGTGACGCACTGCTTGCCCAGACGCGCGCCTTGGCGCGCTCCTGTGGTGCAGGAGGAAGGCCAGCGGTCATGCTGCGCAGGCCCGGCCGTCTGGCTGAAGGGAGCAGCAGCTGTGGCGCTCAGCAGCGCTGCTGGCGAGCAGCGCAGCCACACCACACTCCCGCCAAGCCACGTGTCATTTCGCGCCAAGATTTGGCGCCAAAATGGCACTTTAGTGTCCACCTAGCCACGTGGTCGCGGCCTGAAGCTCCAAGCTTCTGGGAGTGAGGTCCCACATCACAGGGCTCCATTTGACTCAGTTGGTGGCACCGTCCAATCGTTCGCCGATATCCGAAACCGGGGTGCTCCTAAATAACTTGTTCAAGAGAAGGTAAGCGATTACGCGCACACACACAAAAGGTGCGAGCCCGCAGGCGAGCCGAGCCCTCCTTTTAGGAAGTTTAAGAAGAAAACCTGCCGCGCCGCGCAGCAGCCTCCCCAAGCCCAACGAAATCAGTAACCAGCCTCCGGCGGGGCCCCCGCTACCATCCAAACCCGAGTACATAGATGGGCCCAGGTAGGAGGCTCCACACCACCTGACTCGCGTCGTGCCACCTGAAAGCCACAAAATGCCGGATTTTGCACGAGACACACGCGGAAAGCGCCACGTGCCTCCACGAGTCCTTTGCAGCTTTTTGCACAAAATGCAGGTGGCTTTAGCCACTTGCTCCATGAGCAAAACAGTCCCCAAAACACCTGGAGCAGATGGCTTACGCCGCCTGTGGACATGGACAAAACCGTGCAAAAAGCACCTGGAGCAGATGGCTTACGCCGCCTGTGGATGGCTTACGCCGCCTGTGGACATGGACAAAACCGTGCAAAAAGCACCTGGAGCAGATGGCTTACGCCGCCTGTGGCCATGGGCAAACAGTGCAAAAAGCACCTGGAGTAGATTCCAAACGCCGCCTGTGGCCATGTGACCGCTCGGGTGGCGCCAGGTGGCTTCGCCCCCCTCCAAGCCACCTGCCCCCCCTCGCCACACCTGCCTGGAGGGCTGGAGCACGTGCGCCACCTGGGCCCGGGCAGGTGGCTCCAGGTGGCTTCGGCCCCTCCAAGCCACCTGCATGCCCCCCCTCGCCACACCTGGAGGGCTGGAGCACGTGCGCCACCTGGGCGTCACTTCGGGAATTTCATCGTGCGTGTTCTTTTGAATAGGAATGTACTATACACCGCCTCGGCACCACGAGCCGCCCCCGCCGCGCCTCCACAATCCACTCTCGCAACTCTACCGCGCAGCCGGCACACGACGTCGGCGAGGCCGACAAAGCTCTGCATGGCCTGGTTTATCGGGGATCGAGTGATGGCGTATTATTGGGCAGTCTTCTCATTGGCGAGTCAGGCTGCTCAGCGTCGGCAGCAACGGCGCGTGAGCAGCGCAGCCACCGGCTCCTGCGGCGTTTGCAGCCACACCAAACGCCCGCGCGGGCCGGGTTGAAGCCCCAGGCTTATGTCGACGCCGGACATTGATTGTAGCCGCCGATGACCGCCGCAGGCCCTCATTCACACACCCCACAGTCCCAGTTTGCAGCGCGGGGAGGAGCGGGGCGGCTCGCGTTTGGCAGGCCAGCCCTTCCGTGGCTCGGATTTTCCGTTTCCGAATTCAAACTTGCGCCAGGCAGGTGGCGCACGTGCTCCGGCCCTCCAGGTGTGGCGAGGGGGGCGGGGCAGGTGGCTTGGAGGGGCCGAAGCCACCTGGAGCCACCTGCCCAGGCCCAGGTGGCGCACGTGCTCCAGCCCTCCTCGTGTGGCGAGGGAGGGGGGGCAGGTGGCTTGGAGGGGGCTGAAGCCACCTGTTGCCACCTGCCCAGGCCCAGGTGGCGCACGTGCTCCAGCCCTCCACGTGTGGCGAGGGGGGCGGGGCAGGTGGCTTGGAGGGGGCCGAAGCCCTTGGCGCCACCCGAGCGCTCACATGGCCACAGGCGGCGTTTGGAATCTACTCCCGGTGCTTTTTGCACTGTTTTGCCCATGGCCACAGGCGGCGTAAGCCATCTGCTCCAGGTGCTTTTTGCACTGTTTTGCCCATGTCCACAGGCGCGGCGTAAGCCATCTGCTCCAGGTGCTTTTTGCACTGTTTTGCTCATGGAGCAAGTGGCTGAAGCCACCTGCATTTTTGTGCAAAAGGCTCTAAAATGGCCGAAATCCCTTGTGGCGCACGTGGCGATTGCCACGTGTGCCTCGGCTAAGAGGCCTCTCCAGGCGAGAGTCAGGTGGCACGACGCGAGTCAGGTGGTGTGGAGCCTCCTACCTGGGACCATCTCTCCCCGAGTACCGGTCTACTAATCATAGATATAGAGGCTCAAGAGTGACATAAGTCCACACACATACGACATACACATACACAAAGCAACTCTCACGACACACGGGCACCGGGTGGAGAGCGGCGGCGGCGGCGGCAGCAGCACGCGCGGGCGGACGGATTCGGACGGGGCGGAGCAGCGACTGCCTGGGCGGCCGCTGCTCTGTCTGCCAGAGCGCGCCGTCTGCCTGCGCAGCTCGTGCTCGAGGCCTCGAGCGCGGTCAGGTGCGCTGGACGCGCGCTCTGTGCAGCGGCGCAGAGCGCGCGTCCCTGGCACAGACGGAGCAGCGACCGCGCCAGCGGTCGCTGCTCCGCCCCTCCGTCGCGCGCGCCGCGCGCGCGCTGCCGCCGCGATCCAGACTTGCAAAGGGCAGGCAACAGCGCATGTGCTCGGTGTATGGACGAGCCGAGATGGGCTCGCGGCAGCAGCAGTGGCAGCAGCAGCAGCAGCAGCAGCAGCAGTGCCATCACCAGCGCTACCAGCGACGGGGTTTGCCCGGAATTGGCCTTGTGTCGTCTAAGTTCATGGCCCCCGACCATACAGCGTCTAAATCTGAGCCCAGCTCCGTGCGGGGGCTAAGTTGAGCGCTCGCTCGCTGCAGAGGCTAAGAGTAGAGCGACCCTCTAGCCCTACTCCCCAACCATTCCACTGCGTCCACAGAGACGACCAGCGGACACGTCAGTGTACTCGCGTTGGAGAGAGTTTTCAGTGCATGTAGTCTTACGACGACAACACTGGGCACACGCACGGGACTGGCACGCCGCACTGCACTGACACAGGCGTACACCGCCCAGTGCGAAAAAGAATGTTTACTTAAAACCGGCCAGGCCGCAGGCGCCCCAGGGCCCCCACCCGTTTCAGCCTAGGGGGGCCCAAGGGCGAAGCGCAAGCGCGGGTCCTCGGCTCGTTCGATTGCGACGGCTATCGTCTCCCGGGTCTTGTGGCATTGAGGTAGAAGCTGTTGCTCGTCGAGCACTCCTCGCGGTGGCCATGGCTATGCAAGACGACGCCGCTCCACGTAATACGACAAGTGGACTGCGTGCGGTAAACCACTTTTACCCTTCCGGCGAGGCTGGCATTGCGCAACATATGCGTCATCTCGCACTCGGCGTTGGGGCGGCCTATGTTCGGCGGGCACGTCCAGTCAACCCTCTCCCGGTCGATTGCTTGAGGCCGGAAGACTGTGAAGTCGGTCAAGACGCGCCACCCCGGGCTGCAGGTGCCGACGACCGCGTCGTACCGCCCACTCACCATGTGCGCGTAAAAGGGCGAGAAATCGAGCACCGCCACGTCGGGGTTGAGTCGGATAACCCAATCAAAGTCGCGGAAGAGGCGGCGCGAGGACGGGTTGGCCATCGCTTCGATGGCGCCATCCTGCTTTCTGGCGCCGGTGCCGGCGCGAGGCGACGACACCGATGCGAGTGGGAAGTGGGTCCGCAGCCACGCGACGCGCTCTGCGGGGACGAAGAAGTGGAGGTGGGCTGCCGACAGGGCCGGGTGACGGCGACGAAAGGAAACCGGCGAGTCGTCGCCCCAGCAGGGGGTTAGCAGGAGCTTTGCGTGTGCGTCGCTGAGGTGCGTGGTGACGTAGAGGACGACTCGCATCAACAAGGGCACGATCGGCGTCTCTGATGGATGTGGTGGGGCGGTGGCGGTGGCGGCGGCGGTGGCATTGGTGACCCCCGCATGAGTTGTTCGCTTTACCTGGATGGACGGCAGTCGAGGATGCAGCTTCATTGGCGCGAGGCTGGCGGGTGGCGTAGAGTCGCCACCAGCTGCGGCGAGGACAGCGCCACTGCTGCCGTGATGCTCAACGCCGTTGCCTCGGATGTAGTTGCTGCTGCCCCGCAGGATGCACGCCACGTCCGCCCGTGATTCGCACACCCGACCCGTGCTCAAGATAGCGGGCACGCAGCACTGGCGTGGCCCGCCGGGGCGACCGGAGCAGCCGCGTCCGCCGCACAGCCCGCACGCAGCGCTGCAGCAGACCTTGCGGCTTGGGTCCTGAACGCCGGCTGAGCAGTTGGCGAATCGAGGAGAGGAGGCCGTGTGCTCCACGGGGCTGACGGTGAGGTTGAGATGGTGGTGGAAGACCAGGCGGTGCGCCTTGGCCGACGGCGAGAAGGACGAAAACATCTCGGGTGGGTCGGTGGCGAGGACACAAAGCGCGATGTTCAGGCCACTGAGCATCGTTGTAGAGCGCACGGGTGCGATTGCTGTAGCTGGGCGAGTGATGTAGATCCTTGCGCAAGAAGACAAAAACGGCGACGCGCCAAATCGCGACGTGCCAAATGTCGGCGGGCGACACGACAAAATGAATTTAATGCGGCTCGAATGCACGACCCTGGACGAAGCCGTGCTAGAGGAGGTACGGGGCATGGGGAGGGAGCAGCTAGTCCACGAGTACCGCCGCCTCTGCATCACCGGTTTCCGTCTGGCCACGAGCAACTCTCCTCACGTAATTATTAATTGCTAGAGGCTCTTCGTAATTATTAATTGCTAGAGGCTCTTCGCGCCTAGCCCTTCACAACCGACACGTACTCACGTAATTATCAAGTGATACGAAACCACGACGACACACACCACAGTCGACTCGCATCGGTTGCCTCCATGAACGGCGAGAAAGAAAAGAAAGAATAAAACAGACAACCCAAGGGAGGGATGGGAGGAAGGACGGCACGCCGCCACCACACAGGTTTTGCTGCGCCGTGCACTTTCGCGGCCGTCCTTCACACACACAGGGATTTTATAAGGAGAGGAGTGTGGTGCTCGCCGTCGCCCACCCTAACCCTTGGGCGTCTGCCTCTTCCTATCTCTCTTCGCAGTCCCTCGCCGATTCTCGCTGCAACCTTCATGCCACCTCGCGGTCGTCCCTCCCTGTCGTGCCAGCGAGCGGTTCTAAAACGCGCCTCGCCTGTCGCGTGAATCGTGTCGTGCGACCGCCTTTTGTTGTAAAATTCTTTCCTCCTCGCGGGAGTCGCTTAGGCGGCTCCCGTGGTGTACCTGTGTTAGTGCCAGTGCGCGCCAGTCCCGTGCCTAGTGTCGTGCGAGGCGGGCTTGAAAAATAGTTAGAGGCTGCGCAGGCCGTCCCGTTTGCTGTTTGAAACGCCTGTTGCGCTGCGCGCGCGCTGCCGGGGCTCTGTCTCACTCACGTGCCGCAATATGTGTCACACACGGCGGCTTCTGCCACCTCTCGATTGGTTCCACTTTCTCCGCACACCTACCGGGGAAGGGGCGCGTGGGAGCGGGGGCGGGGGCGGGGGCGGGGGTGGGGGCGGGGGCGCGCAGCGCGGGGCGCGCGCGCGCAACAGAGGGTAGGGTGGGGAAGACGGCGAGGAGGGGGCGGCGGCGGCGGCGGCGGCGGCGGCGGCGGCGGCGGCGCGCGCGCGGCGCGCGCGACGGGGGGACGGAGCAGCGACCGCTGGCGCGGTCGCTGCTCCGTCTGTGCCAGGGACGCGCGCTCTGCGCCGCTGCAGAGCGCGCGTCAGGGCAAGGGGCATGCGTGGCGGCGCGGGAAGCGCGGCGGCGGCGGCGAGCCGCCGAGCGCTCCGTGAGCGGTGAGGCGGCCGGGCGAGGGCGCGGCGGGTGACGGGTCAAGGGAGCAGCCCACACCCGGCGTCGCTTTTTGAGCGACGCCTGTGGCACGCCTGCGCAGGGGCCGCAGGGCGGTCAGTTGTGGGGCGAGGCGGTGCCGGCCGCGGGCCGGGTGCAAGGCGCCGGCCTCGGCGCCGCCTCGGCGCGCCGCACCCGTGACGGGTCAAGGGAGCAGCCCACACCCGGCGTCGCTTTTTGAGCGACGCCTGTGGTACGCCTGCGCAGGGGCCGCAGGGCGGTCAGTTGTGGGGCGAGGCGGTGCCGGCCGCGGGCCGGGTGCAAGGCGCCGGCCTCGGCGCCGCCTCGGCGCGCCGCACGGGCGCGGCGAGCCTCTGAGCGGGAGCCGAAGGTTTGCCTGTGGGAGGTGGGAGGTGGGAGGCGGTGGGGGTGATTTGACTTTGCCGCAGAGGCCGTCCCTAGCTGTGAACAGCAAAACGGGACAGTATTCTTCCACCTCCTTCGGCCGGGGCCCGCGCAGATGAGAGAGCGCACATCCACGGCGCTCTCTGACCCGCTGATTGACATGTCCGATTTCGGGTCGGTCCGGGACACGCGTGCCACGACCACTCGACAGCGCCGCAGGTACCGCTCTCTGCTCCGGCGTGCCATCGCACAGGTCGCTTCGGAGCTGCAGCTTTCCAAGATCGGGACGCCGAGGAGGCTCGACCTTGCCGCCGCGGAGGAGCACGTTCGCTTCTTTCTTCCCAAGGACTCCACCGGAAACCTCCTCAATCTGCGATGCTCCGAGGACGAATTCTCGGCGCGTGGCGGAGAAACACATACAGAGTGAAGAGATGGTCGTCGGGTCACCACACGACGTGATGGGCTCTAGGCACGCGTCGGCACGGGCGTCGCACTGTATATGCGCTTCGTACGGACCACAGGGTGCGCAGCTCTTGCAAAGACTCGATGCCACGCCCACAGCACCACAGCACGCCGACCGCGCGGCATGCCCACGTCCACCAACGCCTCTCCGCAGGTACATGTTTGCGGTTCCTTGCTCTCGTCGCGATCCGCCGCAACCTGTGAGACGCGCCGCGTTTGACGCGGCTGATGTCGACAGGTCGCCACGCTCGTTGCGCTCCCGCAGATCATCGCAAACGTCGGCGGCCCCAGAAGCCGAACACGTGTTCTTGTCTTCCAACTAGCGCTCGAGAGGACACGCCGCTTCCGCCATATTCCGCCGCATTCCACGCCATTCCGCTGTATTCGTCGCCCGTGTGTTCACGCGGTGCTCTGAACACACGGCGCGAGACCGCATTCCCCCCCTGACCTCGGCGTATTCATGACGTAGGTCTGCGGCACCCGCTTGCAGCTGCGGTGGCCGTGGGAGGCCTCTTGCGATGCGACGCTTCCGCCCGACGGTGACCGAGCTCAGAGCGCCCACGTTCATCCACTGCCAACTGCCCCGCCCCCTCGTCCACTTGCCTTGGCACCGCTGCGGTACAGCCGAGATCACACCCGAGACTTGCACGCATGCCATGTCCGCAGGCGAGCCCGTCGCGCGCCTCGCGGCGCTCGGCGGTCAGGCGGCGCTGCACGCGTTGCTCTCGACTCTGCTGGGCAACGCGTCGCTCGGCGGGGCTTGCGCGTGAAGCGAGACGCCACCCGGGGGAAGAGGCTCTCCACCTCGCGTGCTGTGGTGTAGGGGAGGGCCTCTGGACCGACGGCGCTCACCTCTTCTCGGCCTCAACGCTCTGCGGCACAGCGCACTCGCAGCTGCAACGCACAGAGGACGGCGCGCTTCAGTCTGTCCCTTGTGAGCAGGCATGTTCTGTGTGTACGTGTACTGGGTGTGGTCCACGGGCTTGCGCGGGCTGAGCGCCGCGCCCGAGGCCAGCAGCGCCCGCGCGTCCGACTTTGCGGTGCACTCGAGCCCAGAAGAGCAATATGCATTCTTGTACTCCGACTAGCGCTCGAGAGGACACGTATTCCGCTGTGCTCCGCTGTATTCCGCTGCATTCATCGTACTCGTAGCATGTGTGCACGCGGCGCTCTGAATACACGGCGCGGCGCCGTATGCTCTCCCTGATATTGGTGTCCTCACACTGAAGGTGCGCTGTCTCGTGTCTGCCCCGCCCCGCTTGCCGCCGGCCTCGCCCCCGCCTCTCAGCCCGCCACGCTCGAGCCCGCTCCGACCCTCGCCGCCGCCACCCAGCCCTCTCCTCCGTCATCGGGCACCACCCTCGCCGCTGCCGCCGCCTCCACCGCCTCCACCGCCTCCACCGCCTCCCAGGTGCGCGTCTCGTGCCTGCCTCGCGCGTACACGGACCCGCATGCCGTCAAGGCCCACTTCTCCTTCTTTGGCCCGATCGCCTCGATCGCACTCTCCGTCGACTCGCTGCCGCTGCTCCGCTCCCTCGAGCGGCAGCACCGCCTCGCCGCCGCCTGGCGAAAGCTGCACACCATGCATGCGCTGTTGCCGGCGGCGCAAAAGGCACGGCGCGCGCCCGCCCTCCGCCGCGCCGCCGAGCGACTGTTGGTCAAGATGACGCGCGCACGCGCCACCCTCCGTGCCGAGAGCGCCGCTCCGTGCGTCTGCAATGGCACCGCGTTCGTCGTCTTCCGCCGCCGCACGGACGCCGCACGATGCGTGCGCCATTTCGAGCTCATCCGAGCGCACGAGCGGTGGGCCTGCACCGCCGCGAGATGCAATCTCGCGAGATGCAATCTCGCGCCCTCTCAGCTGAGCTTGGGGCACCTCGGGGCATCAGGTCGCACCACCTGTCGGTGGGCACAAACGTCGACTTTCGGCAGCTGTACTTTCGAACCGCGCACAAGCTGCAGGCGCCCGCGAGCGAGGCCGCGTGGTATGGGACGGGCCACTTCACGACGCATGCTGCGAGCAGGTGTGCTCCTTCAGTGCTGCTTCACGTCTCGCGCTTCCGCATGCCCTCCGACGTTTTGCCTAGTCCGCTGTCAACCCCTCGATGCTGCTCCGCACTTGCACCCAAGCCGGCGCGCGCTCACCCTCCGTACATCTAGGTGTCGCGCGCGTGCGAGCCGTCGGACATCATCTGGTGCATGCATGTGCCGCGCGAGATGCAATCTCGGGCCCTCTCGGCTGATCTCGGGGCATCTCGGGGCATCAGGCGGAATCTGCGCTACTCGCGTGCGACGATGCGCGCAGCCGGCGTGCGGACGACGCTCTTGGTGGCGAGAGTACCCGAGAGTACCCGAGAGTACCCGAGAGTACCCGAGAGGACCCGAGAGGACCCGAGAGGACCCGAGAGGACCCGAGAGGACCCGAGAGGACCCGAGAGGACCCGAGAGGACCCGAGAGGACCCGAGAGGACCCGAGAGGACCCGAGAGGACCCGAGAGGACCCGTCGCTCCTGGAGCCGATCCTTCGCGTGGTTGCTGTGGGGGGGCGCTGCTCCTCACCTGTCTGCTGACGAACAGGTGCTCCCCTTCCCGGTGGACTGCTTCTAGGTGTGAACAGCGTCTCTTCACACCTCTAGCTGTGAACAGGTGGCGCTCTTCTCGTGCCTCTCAACGGCCGCCATCACGGTGGCCAACTTCATGGGCACCTCGCATTCGAGCGGGGCGATCACGACGGCGTGGGTCGCATCTCTCCCCCCACATCTCCCCCATACCTCCCCCGCATCTCCCCCACAGGCGATCACGACGGTGTGGGTCACCATGGTGATCATCGCGTCCAACGTGGTCATCTTCAACCTCGTCCCCTACTTTGCCGTGCGGCGCGAGCGGCAGCACGGCCCGCACCGGCACGTTTGCTCGCGCAAGAGACCGCCGTGAGCGTCGCATGGTTGCTGTCAGGCACCACTACCGCTCGTACCAGCACATGCACATGCTGCTCAAGATGACCTTCTTCCAGATCTTCAACACCTCTGTCTCCGTCCTCGCCTTCCTCTTCCTCACGTGGGACGTCGACTCCAACACCGCTTGCCCGCTGTCCTCGCCGTCCTCGGGCCGCGCGCGTCCTGCTTTCGCCTGCACGCACATGCGGCTCGGCGGGCCGGGGCTGCTCGAGATCGACGTCGACGCACTCTGCGTCTCGCACTGGCGCTCACGGCGCCTCCAGGCTGGTCAGTGATGTCTCGGCTGCGTCTCGGACCAAGCTCGGAGGAGATAGGTGCTCCACGGGCGCGAGACTGTCCGAGATTCTCCGAGTCTCTCCGAGTCTCCGAGATTCGTGGGGGACGTAGGTACTCGACGGGCGCCCTCGTGCTGATGAATGGCCTCTTCGGCGACCTCGCCGTCATCCTCGGCATCATCGAGTTTGTGCGGCCCGAGAAGCTGTTCGCACGCCGCGTGCGTGCGCTGCATGCGGCGACGCAGACAGGCGGCTCACCGCGACCCCCGCCCCGATCTCCGCCCGATCTCCGCCGACCTCCGCCCGATCTCCGCCCAATCTCCGCCCGATCTCCCCGCCCGATCTCCCCGCCCGATCTCCCCGCCCGATCCCCCCGGCCCGATCTCCCCCTGATCTCCCCGCCGCGCAGAGATGAACGAGGGGTACGAGCTCGACGCCGACCTGTACCTGCCCTTCCGTTATCAGCTCACCCTCAAGGTGGTCTTCCTCACCGCGATGTTCTGCCCAGCGATTCCGCTGCTCCTCCCCTTCGCCTCGGCCTTCATGTTCGCCTCGCATCGCGTCGACCGGCACAGCCGCTCTGCCCGCCGCGAATCGATAATTAGTGCAGTGATCAATCATTCACTATTAATATTAGGCACAGCCGCGCCACGCGCTCGTGTTCCTGCGGAGGGCACCCCCTTACAGGCTGAGGAGCTGAGAGCAGGTACAACCTGCTGCGCGTGCTCAAGCCGCCGCCGCGCACCACCGACCGCACCATCACCCTCTCCGTCCTCTACGTCCTCCCGCTCGCCGTGGTGGCCCATATGTGGATGGCCATCTTCTTCTACTCCAAGCAGGCGCGGCTCGAACGTGTCCCTCCGCTGCCGCTGCAGATCCCGCGTCGCTTCACGTGTGCCGCCTGCGAACAGGCGCGGCTCGACGTGCCCCTCCTCTACTTTGCTTTGCTCGGCGTCCTCTCCGCCTTCTTCATGGCGCGCTTGTCCGCCGAGATCTCGCGCCGGCAGGCGCCGCAAGTGGCCCCGCCCTACCCGCTGGGCGACGGCGCCGATTCGCGCGACGACGCAGACGCGACGGCGTGGACAGAGGCGTCGAGCGAGAACGGGCGAGATGGCAAGACTACGTCTCCCGCAGGCGGCCAGAGCGACGCCGAGGGTCTCGACGCGCACCTCGACCGCATCGAGCTCTACGTGCCGCCGCTCACCGCGACGCTGCTGGAGTGGACGCACCGCGACTTGCAGGCAGAGCTAGCAAACTTGCCGGTGTTGCTCGATAGAGAGGTCGCTCGAGAGCGCCTTACCCCCCCCCCCCCCCCCTTTCCTCCAGGTCAAGCACCGCGATATCTCAGCGCGGCGGGGCCGCGGGTGACCCGTAGCCAATTGTGCGAATTTTCTCTCTGAAAAAGATAAAGCAAACAAGAATAGACGAGACGAAAAAGGAGAAGTAGACCAAAGGACGGGTGACGTGGGGACAAAAGGAGTGCGAGGCAGGGCCAGGGCGCGCAAGGGGGGGCGGGCACATACGATTAATAAATAAATAAAACGGACACCTCTACTAGGAGATGGGTAAAAAGGAACAGGTCCCCGCCCTGCGGTCTTTGTGCAGGGTTCTTTGTGGGCTACCCGACTCACTACCGTGGTGGGGCGGTGCTGCTTGTGCTAGGCGGAGGGTTCTGTTGTAGAGCCTTGCTTGTGTATGTCCTCGCCTTTCCGCCTTTGTCGCCTGCGACCCTCCACGACCCCCCACGACCCTCGACCCCCCCCCTGGTCGGAGGGTCAGGGGGGGTCGTGTGGGGTCGCTGCTCACGTTTTTGGCTTTTATCCGTTCCTCCGGACGCCGAAACGACCCTACCCGACCCCCCCGGGGGGTCAGAAACGTCCTCGCTCACACTGTAAAAGCCGTCAGTCCGCGATGGCCGATCGTGCAGCACTGGAGAGGCTGCGAGAGTATGTCGTCCAACGCGGCGGCAGCGAGGAGCAGCTGGATGGGTGGACTGGAGAGGCGCATGTGTTCAACTGTGGGAGGAAGGACAGACTTCTTCTATTACGACGCGAGTGGCACGCGCTTCGCTTCCCTGGCTGCTGCTGCCCGGTCGCTCGGACTGCAAGAACCCCCAGCACCACGCGTTAGGATGGGACCTACCGACCTGTCTCGTCCGGAGCCAAGTCGGCGCTCCGGGCGGTCCATTAAGCGACCACGACTGATGGACGACTTCGCGCTGGAGGACCACGCAAGTTCTCCGACGCACGAGTTCGCTTCGCCGGGCCGCTTGCCGGCGACTTCGGTCGTAGTTAGCAACGCCAACTGTGCCGGGTGTGGAGACGGAGACGACGTGCAGGGCAACGAAATCCTCCTCTGCGACGGGCCAGGTTGCGGCGCTGCGTACCACCTGAAGTGCTTGCCGCGGCCGCTCGCCGTCATCCCCCCAGGCGACTGGTTCTGTCCCGCGTGCCAGCCCATGCCAGTCGTCGCCGCTGTTGTGGAGGCGTGGGAGGATGACGGGGATGTGGAGCTTGTTGAGGCCGTTGAGGCGGAGGAAGATGAGCTGCGGATGCCGGCGGACAGCGCTTTGGCGGCGACTCCGCCTTCGCGCCCGGCCGCCCCCTCCCCCCCGAGGACGGCCCACGCAGCAGCACGCGCCGCGGGAAGATGCGATCACCTGATGGACGAGGCAGAAGCGCGGCGTATGGCAGCAGAGGAGGGCCTCACTCTGGTACACTCGCCGCGAAATCAGACGGGCTTCATGGGTGTCGCTCGCACTGAATCTGGTCGCTTTCGGAGCAAGTTGGGTGAAGAGTGCATCGGCACTGCTGCCACGGCGGAGGCGGCGGCACTGTTGTACGCGCGCAGGCTGGGACCAGAGACATCGGCAGAGGCGGCAGCGATAGCAGCGGCAGCAGCAGCCTCGGCAGCAGCTTCAGCAGCGGCAGCGGAGGCAGAGCCGATGTCAGCAGCAGAGGCAGAGCGGCTCGCGGCAGTCGAGGGCCTCACGCTCGTGCCCAGCACGGGGTCTCTGGATGGCAGAAAGGCTGGATCTGTCTCAAAATGGGGGTTCAAAGGCGTGTCGTACAAGGCGAAGATTGGCATGTTCCATGCCGCGCTGGGCACGGAGTCCATTGGCTCGTTCCGCAGCGCGCCAGAGGCGGCGCTCGCATATGCACGCCGCCTAGGCCCAGAAGGCAGCGCTGAATCCGCAAGGCGAGCGCTGGCCTGACGCACGACCGGTAAACGCGACTCGCTCGCGCGCGCGTAAGGTAAAACGTCCCAGCTTTAACGCATGGCAAGGGTGCGCTGATGTATAACCACTGCCACCCGGCAGCCCCGGCCTCGCCCACTGGCTACCACTGTCTCGCTACCATGCGTCTATGTGTGTGTTTTTACTACTATACACGCACGCCGCGCACAGCGACATACAAGACTGAGGACAAGTGTCGTGTCGGATCGGCGCGACCGAGCGGGCATTCACACCCCAAGGAAAGGGCTAGTCACACACTGCGCGTGAGTTCTTTGCCCCCCCAACTGCTGACACATAGCGGAGATCTAGCATGACGCCCCCCAGGCCGTCCCATTTTGATCTCTCGGTCTGTGGGCGCCCGCCCGCCGCCTCTGTGGCTCTGAGGGGGTCGCCCCCCCTAGTCTGAAAACAAAAACAAGCTCGAAAACAGCCAAAACCAGCCTGCGAGAGAGGCACTGCGCGCCGCTGACCTCATGTGGGGATGTGTGCCGACACCAATACTGATCTAAAACCTGGGGAAACCCTTATTGTTCAAACATCAAAAAGCCGACCCTACTGACGTAAGCGCCAGATCCTTGTTCCTTGCACCCCGAGGCGGCCCTCGGCCCCCCACAGACCAGATCAAAACGGGCAAGGTGGCCTCTGGTCTGTGGGATGGCAGAGGTGGAGAAAAAAACACGCGTGCATCACCGTCGCGGAAGCCGAGCGCCTTGCGACGGTGGGAGGGCGCGGTAACTAGTAGGGAAGACGTAGGTAGGTTTGAGTTCACACTCTCAACAACTCTCCAACAGGAATTCACTGCGTTTGACCAGCATGGCACAGACCAGAAATGTTTTTGTCCACCTCTGCTGGCTGAGCGGTGACGGCAGAATATAAATAAATAAATAGAGCAGTCATCTCCAGGGAGAGATGGGCGACGCACACGAACACAGAGGGACAGTGCGCACCCCGCCCCGCTCGCAGGGCGTGCATCACACAGGTGGACTGTGTGACTCCTCGGGTTTCTGGGACTCAGAGGTGTGCTAGTCGCTATTCTCCGACAATTCCGACATATCTGACGGGCAGTTCGGGCTCGAGCGGTCGCGGTCGCGGCCAGCGCGTGAGGCCTGGCTAGGGTTGCCGGGCGAGAGCTCGACCCACGCGCCGGAGCGCGCGTGGTGCTTGAGCAGCCGGGCGGTCGCCGCAGCCACCTCGAAGGGTAGCTCGTCGAGCCACTCGCCGAATGTGCCCTCGTCCTGCGCCGCAGCGAGGAATTGCTCACCTAAGCCGTACGCGCGGCAGGCCCGGTAGAGCGCCTCGTTCTGGATCTCCTCCGGCGCCTCGGAGTCGTAGCCGCAAACAGAGGAGCCGGCAGAAGAGGCCCGCTTCGCAGGCGGCGCGTCAGGCGACGAGGAGCGCGAACGCCGCGGCGGCACACCGTCGCCGCGCGCGGAGAGCGCGTTCCTGTCGACGCGGGGCGCAGCCTTGCGCCGGCCGCGCTTGGCCGGCCGGATTGTGAGGCTGCCGGCAGGCGGCTGTGCAGCCGCGGCTGCGTACGACTGAGCCGCAGGCGCGGCGGCTGGCGCGGCGGCGGGCGCGGCGGCGGGCGCGGCGGCGGGCGCGGCGGCGGGCGCGGCGGCGGCGCACGTGCCCGCTCGCTCGCGCTCCGCGCGCTCCAGCTCTCGTGTGTACTCGGACTTCAAGTTGATCTGCCCGTCGAGGCTGCCGTCGATGTGCATGGTGAACCGGACGGTGGCCGCGTCGATGTGCTGGGCGTGTCCCATCAGCGAGCTGATGAAGGACGCCTCGCGCATCGTCAGCGGCTCGCCGCCCTTCATGCACCGCTCAGCATCGCGGAGGCGGCTAGCACTGTCGCGCTTGAATGCCGGCATTCAAGCGATCTCTAAGAAGAAGAAAATTGTCCGCGGGTTTTCTTCATTTCCTGCTCTTCATTGCCTGTGATTGCAAATGACCAACACGGCACAGGCCGACGTCTCCTGGCAGTCTCTCGCCCACAGCGGCAAGCTTTCGCGGGCGCTCGACAAAGAGGACCTGGCTACGCCCTGGATCAAAAAGCTGCGGGTCCGAAACCTCGAGCCGTCGCCGGAGCCCTACACTCTTCGCATCGCGATGCCTTGCACTTGCGGCGGCTGCATCGCCGCGCACGAGATGAAGCCGGAGCGCGGCGGTGCGACGAAGAAGGGACTGGTGATGGTTTGGGACGAGACGAAGCAGACGTGCAAGCTCGACGCCGACCAGCTCTCCGCTGTCGTTGCGGCCCTGGCGCCGGCTGGCTCGGCGGCCGCGTCGAGCGAGGAGCCTCCGCCGCCCGTCGGCAGCACGGCTGCAGAGGTTGTTGGCCCGCCGGTCCCAGAGGAGACGGCGGCAGCGGTGGCGACGGCCACGGCGGGGCAGGCTGCGGAGGAGGAGTCGGCGGCGGCTGCGGTGCGGATGGCTGAGGAGGAGGCGGCAGCGGAGGCGACGGCGGCGGCTCGGATGGATGAGGAGGCGGCGGCGGAGGCGGCGGCGGCGGCGGCGGCGGCAGCTCTGCTCGAGACGGCATGGGAGGTGGCCTCCGGCGAGGGCGAGGGCGAGGGCGAGGGCGAGGGCGAGGGCGAGGGCGAAGGCGAGGGCGAGGGCGAGGCGACCTTCGACGCGTCGCCCGTGCAGGAGGAGGCGGAGGGCGGCCCCGCCTCGCAGATGGATTCGTCGCGCAAGAACAAGCCGCAACGTTGCTCAGTTTGCGGCGGCATCGGCCACAAGTCGCCCTCCTGCCAGCAAACGGTGAGCTTGCTCGCCGCTCTCAGCACCGCTCTCCGCTACGCGCGCCATCGCAGAACCCTCATTGCACCGCCCTGTACCCTCCGCAGACCACCTACGGGACATCCACAGGGGCTCCTGCGGGGTACATGCCGGGCAGGCAGCCGCAGCCGCAGCTGCCAAGCGTCGAGGTGCCCTCTGCGTCGGCGGTCGCCATACCGACACCTCTTGGGTCCTATGTGCCGGGCCCCGCCCCGCCCGCCGAGCTGGGGGCTGGCCTGGCGGCGTTGCCAGTTGCGGTTGCAGTCGTCGCGGATAGCAGCGAGGCGTCACCAATCAGCCCCTCAGCCGCTGCTTCTTCTGCGCTCATGCCCACGGTGGCTGCCGGCGAGGCGTCTGTGCCTTCCTCAGCAGTGCAGGAGGGGCTTGTGCCCGCAGCGCCGCCGCGGCAGGCACCGCTCGCGGCTGAGGCGGAGGGCTTGCGTTTGCACCTCTCAAGCCGCAGCAGTACCGACAATCCGCTGCCGGCTGGGCGTCCCAGGGAGCACAGGCGGCGATGTGGGAGTTGCCCGGCCTGCCGCTCGCCCGATTGCGGCCAATGTCGGGAGTGTCACGACAAGGCCAAGTTCGGCGGCCCAAGGGTACGCAAGCAGATCTGCCGCGCCCGCATCTGCCCGTACAAGGCAGCAGGGACGGCGGCGACGGCGACGGCGGCAGCGGCAGAGGTGGAGCGGCTGGCGGCGGCGGCGGCGGCGGCGGCGGCGGCGGCGGCGGCAGCGGCAGAGGTGGAGCGGCGGGCGGCGGCGGCGGCTTCAGAGGTCGAGGCGGCGGCGGCAGCCCTCTGCTGTGATGGGGTCGAGGCTTTAGGCGGCGGCGGCGGCAGCGTGGAGGCGACTGGCGGTGGCATGGCTGGTGCGGAGGATATGGCCCGGCTCGGACCGGCCTCGGCTCAAACAGGGTGCGCCACACGGCTGCGCGCTCGCGTTCCCCCCGCGCCTCCCGGGCCGCCTCCCGCGCCTCCCGCGCCTCCATCACCGCGACCCCCCCCCCCCGTGTGCTGCGCGCACATCAAAACTGACCGTCGGGTCGTCCCCGCGTCGCGCAGCCTCATGGTTACCGCCACCAATGTTGACAAGTCCACGAAATGGATCGTCCAGCCCGCCGCGCTGGCGGTGCTGGAGCAGGTCTTCGCCATGGACCGCTTCCCGACGCGCCAGCTTCGCGCCAGCCTCGCCACCGATCTCGCCGTCAACCCGCGGCAGGTGCAATTAGCGCCCCCTCCCCGACCCCTTGCGCCCGCGCCCATCCCCCACCCTCAACCCCCACCCCGCTCGCGAAGGTCGAAGTATGGTTCCAAAACCGCCGCCAAAAGATGAAGAAGGAGGAGGCTCGTGCGGCCGCGGAATGGAGCACGGCGGTCGCGGAATGGAGCACGGCGGCGGCGGCGGCGGCGGCGACGACAGCGGCAGCGGCCTCGCCTCCAGCGGCTGCGCGCCCCACGCTCGAGATCCCCGAGGGCGTGCTCTCCGGCCAGAAGGACCGCCACCGCTGTGCGAGGCAGCAGATGTGGCGGGGAGGCCCGGTATGACTCACCGTTCCGCTTGCCTGCCACCGCCGCAGGTCGTGGATGGCGCCTTCTTCGACGTCACCGTCCCTGCCGACTTGCCCGCCAGCCGCAAGGTCCACGTCGCAATGCCGACCGAGCAGCCCGCCGAGCAGGCAGCGCTGTCCCAAGCGGCAAGGTTCACTTCTCGCATCCGTGACGTCGCCGCGTTAGTCCTTGCCCGCCACGGCCCGCTGAGCAAGGAGCAGCTCCTCGGATGCTTGCAGCAGTTCGTGCAGCAGGCGGGCGAGGAGCTGAAGCCGCTGGCCACGAGCTTGCGCGAGCTGCTGGACAGCGCGGAGCCGTCCTCGCGCCTTGGCAACCTGTTGTGCAACAACCGCGCGTATCAGGGCGACGAGGCGACGCAGCCGGCGGATGCGAGTCGGCGTACGCCGTGGTTCAAGTCGAGTCGGGTCGGTTCTGGCGTGTCGTGGTCGTTCGAGCCGCTCGGCTTGGATCGGGCGCGCCCCTGCGACAGCGCCGGGATCCTGCTCGAGGCCCGGCAGAGGGTGGGGCCGGAGTGCGAGCGCGTGCTGGCGGGGATCAGCCCTCCATCCCTCCTGGCGCGTGCCCCAGCGCGTACCCCGGCACCGCTCGTGACAGAGGCGGAGGGTTTGCGGCTGCACCTCTCCAGCAGCAACAGCACCGGCTACAAGGGCGTGTACAAGGATGGCTCGCGCTTCGGGACGCAGCACCGCGTGGACGGCAAGTCCAGACACATCGGCACCTTCGGCACGGCGGTGGAGGCGGCGGTGGCGTACGCGAGGGCGGTCGGCCAGGCTCCTGCCCAGGGGCCGGAGTGCGAGCGCGTGCTGGCGGGGATCAGTCCTCCAGCCGTCCCGGTGCGTGCCCCAGCGCTCGTGACAGAGGCGGAGGGTTTGCGGCTGCACCTCTCCAGCAGCAACGCCACCGGCTACAAGGGCGTGTACAAGGATGGCTCGCGCTTCGGGACGCAGCACCGCGTGGACGGCAAGTCCAGACACATCGGCACCTTCGGCACGGCGGTGGAGGCGGCGGTGGCGTACGCGAGGGCGGTCGGCCAGGCTCCTGCCCAGGGGCCGGAGTGCGAGCGCGTGCTGGCGGGGATCAGTCCTCCAGCCGTCCCGGTGCGTGCCCCAGCGCTCGTGACAGAGGCGGAGGGTTTGCGGCTGCACCTCTCCAGCAGCAACGCCACCGGCTACAAGGGCGTGTACAAGGATGGCTCGCGCTTCGGGACGCAGCACCGCGTGGACGGCAAGTCCAGACACATCGGCACCTTCGGCACGGCGGTGGAGGCGGCGGTGGCGTACGCGCGGGCGGTCGGCGAGGCTCCTGCCCAGGGTTCATCTGCCGCCGGCAGCGAGGCGCTCGACTCGGACGACGGCGACGGCGAGGACGAGGAGGGCGAGGCCCGCTGCTTGTGGGTCGCCTGCGACCGGTGCGACAGGTGGCGGCGGCTGCCCGCCGAGACGCCCCGCCCGCTCCCTGCCGAGTGGTTCTGCTGGATGCACCCGGACCCGGCTCGCCGGCAGTGCGAGGCGCCGGAGGATGAGTGGGAGGAGGATTCGGTGGCGGCGGACGCGGCGGAGGATGGCTTGGAGGAGGGTGCGGGAGCGGCAGAGGCGGCGGCGGAGCCGATGGACGAGGAGGACGAGGCGGGTGGCGAGGCCTACTGGGTGGACGCGGAGGTGGATGAGGAGGCTACGGATGAGGAGGCTACGGATGAGGAGGCCGAGGCGGCAGACGGCGACGTTGTGGCTGCGGAGGCGGCAGGAGCGGCGGAGGCGGAGGGGGCGGAGGGGGCGGCGGGGGCGGCGGCGGCGGCGGGGGCGGCGGCGGGGGCGGCGGCGGCGGCGGCGGCGGGGGCGGCGGGGGTGGCGGACGCTCCGCACAAGCGGGTCCGCATGGCCAAGCGTCCATACGAGCCGCCGGAAGGGCCGCCGCCAAAGCGGCGCTCGGATGCGGCGCGTGGCCCTCCGTCCTCGGCCTCCCTCTCCTCCTCCTCCTCCTCCGCCGCCGCCGCCGCCGCCGAGAGCGCGCCGCCCCACGCGCCCGCCGAGGCCGCGGTCTTGCTCTGTGGCAACACGCACGAGTGCAACGGCGGCGCCTTTGGCTGCATTCTGCCGGCAGGCCACGGCGGGCCGCACGACTTCACGCTGCCGGCCAAGCGGGCTCGCTGCGAGAAGCGCCCGTTCGACCCGGCGGACGTCATGGCGGCTGCCGCGCTCGGGTCGCAGGGCAGGCTGCAGTCGCCGGAGCTTGGGGCGGCAGAGGCGGCGCTTCTCGCAAAGCTGCTGGCGGTGGCGGCGCGCTTGAAGGACGAGGGCTCGCCTGAGGCGACGGTGCACGTCGATGGCCAGTGGGTGAGGACGAGCTGCGGGGAGGCGGTCGGTACTTTGGGGTTGCTCTCACTCTCCTTCCTCCTCTCTGCAGGCGGTGCACTGGAGGCCGCGGGCTACTCAGGCCACCTTTGCGGGCGACTACTACGCCTTCCGCCTCGCCGAGCCCGCCCGCCACTACCGCTCGCGTATCGAGCTGATCAAGGCGCTGGAGGCGGGGCTGACATTGTGGGCCCTTGCCGCCTCACTTCTTCGGCAGGTCGTGGTCTTGTTCTGTCAGGCGCTCTCCGACTCGAGCGTTCCGCCCCTCGCGCCGCCCGTGCAGCCCGCTCCGCCGCCCGCGCCGCCCGCCTTCCAGACCGCCGCCCACGCCGCCCACGCCACCCACGCCGCCCCCGCCGCCCCCGCCGCCCCCGCCGCCACTTGCTGCGAGTGCGGCACTTTGCTCGACGACGAGGCGGGCGAGGTGATGGCGCCCTCCGTCGGGTGCGACGCCGGTGGCTGCTCGCGCTGGGCTTGCCTGGCGTGCGCCGGCTTCAGGAGCGAGGCGGAGGCGGGGCGCAAGACGTGGTTCTGCACGCTTCACGCGCCGGCAGTGGCGGTGGTGGCGGAGGCGGAGGGCTTGCGCTTGCTCCTCTCCAGCAGCAGCAGCACCGGCTACAGGGGCGTATCGAAGAATTCTGGCGGCTTCCGAGCGCAGCGCAAGGTGGACGGAAAGACTGTCTCCCTCGGCACCTTCCGCACGGCGGTGGAGGCTGCGGTGGCGTACGCGCGGGCGGTCGGCGAGGAGGGGCCGGCGCCACCGCCGCGCCCCGCGAAGCGCCCGCGCGAGTCTGCCGCTGCGCCCGCGCTAGAGCCCACCGCCCCTTCTTCCGCTCCCGCCGCCGCCGCCGCCGCCGCCTCCTCCTCCTTTGCCCCGCCCGCGCCATCCCTGCCTCCGAGCCGCTTGTTCGAGCTCCTGCCCGACGGGCGCACCGTCCACAAGGAGGCGCCTCCCGACAATGGCGGCATGGTGGCCGTCGCCGAGGCGCTCGGGCGCATCGGGCTGCAGTCCTACACCGCCGCGTTTGACTCCGAGGGCTTCGACGACATCGAGTTTCTGCTCGGGCTGGACAGCGCCGAGCGGGCCGCCGTGGCGACGGCGACGGGCATGGATGCGAAACCGGGGCACGCGGGGAAGTGGGTCAAGTTCGGCTTCGGGAAGCCCTGACACACACCTATACGCGTTCGCTGGCGTGCCTCCCTTGAGCTTTGACATTCGATTTGTGTTGTTTGTTCTGACTGAGCCGGCGTTCTCTCATGTCTCTGTGTATCTAGCTCGGTTCGTGTCATGTCGTGTCATGCGACACGTGCCGGTGGGTGTTTGCTTTGTCTGTGGAAGGACAGTAAAAGAATAAGAAAGAAAAGAATTTAAACAAAACAACGGGGAAGGCGCTCTCAAAGAAAGAAGCAGACAACCCAAGGGAGGGATGGCGCCGGAGAGGACGAGAGCTCGCACGAATTCTTGTTGTCACGAAGCTGCCGAGCCCAAGTCACTGTCAGTGCGATTTCTTGTTGGCTTCTAAAAATCTCTCGACACTGGGCACGACATTCTGGAGCGACACACAGACACACACAAACTCACAAGACCAGCCAGTTGGGCTGCCACACATCCCGAGTGAGCGTACGGCACTACGCTACTCGGGGCCACGTCCCCTTCTCACCCCCCCCCCCCCACACACACTCACTCACACACACACACTCCTAAAGGTCCTGCTGAACAAGCTCCTCTTGTAGCTCGATCGGTCACACCGCCATCGCCGTTGGGGAGAGAGGGGACGATACTGCCTCAGCAGCGTGCACCTCGATCCTGCACCGTGTTTGTTATGACCCCCCCCAATGAACACACCAGTGAGGGAGGGCGAGACGATCGAGGGGTCCCGTACCATGCGGAATCGACCCTATCCAGTGCTCAAGTGCTCAAAGGTGCTGTCGGCGAATAAATGACAACCGCGATCAGGAACGCTTCGCAAGGTCGTCTCTGGGCAAGGTGGCGTGCCATCGACATCGCGCGTCTCACTTGACACCAACCTTCTTCGGCCATGAACAACGTCGAGCTCGACCACAAGTTCATCTTCACCGCTCCCAGCAACAAGCTCGACAAAATCGAGACAAAGCGGAAGGGACTCGTCAACCAGGGCCGAGCCGTTCCGCCGGCTGAGGCGCCGACACTCACATCGTTTTTGACCACCACCAAGAAGACCAAGATCATCGCGATGTATAACTTCAAGGGAGGTGTCGGTAAGACGACGCTGGCTGTCAACACGGCGGCAGCGCTCGCGCAAGATGGCAAGCGCGTCCTCATGGTGGACGCCGATGCACAGACGAACCTGACGTCGTTCCTGATGCCGCCTGTTACCTCAACCGGCGACGACGAGGACTCAAGCGGACCAGCGCCAGCGAACGGCCAGGCCCTCTTTGACAAGTCCGACCGCGTCAAGGCTAAGGCTATTAACGACGCACCCGACGTCAGGATGTTTGACAAGTCGATCTTTACCATCAACTCGATCGACGACATCCACCAGGCCCTCGCCGGCCCTTTCCAAGAGAACGACGCGGCGCTCACGCCACCGGAGAAGTACTTTCAGCCGCTGCCAGACACGTTTGGAGACAGGCTCCTTCTGATCCCCGGCTCGCCGCACTTGTTCGACTACGACGGCGACATCTCAAAGTCTGCGAACGGCAGCGACGAGATTATGAAGCACACCGCCTTCGGCAACCTGATGCGGATGGCCGCCTACGCCACCGACGCAGACTACGTCATCATCGACCTCGGCCCCTCCTCGTCTTACCTCAACAAGGTCATCCTGATGTCGTGCGACTACATTCTGCCGCCGATGTTTCCCGACTTCTTCTCGCTCTCATCCTTGCACTCGCTGCTGCACGTGATGCTGCCAAGCACCATCAGTGTGCTGAAGGAACTGAAGAAGAAGCGCGACGATAAGTACGACGTCGCAGCCGACAAGGCCCTCTCCAAGATCAAGGCCTTCGGCTACACCTACACGGACAAAAAAGGGCCAACGGTCTTGCCCTTCCTGGTGACCAACTATCGCAAGAAAGGCAGCGCCGTCGTCGGCGCCCCCTTCTCCCCACAAACCAGCTCGCCAGCGCAAGTCGACCCGAGCGAGGACACCTTCGGGCCCGAGTGGGTGACCAACGGACCAGGCAAGTTCATCGCCTCGATGCGCGAGCTGGTCAAGAATTTCCAGACCAAGACCGACTTGAAGCCAGCCAAGGATGTCAAGGAGTTGCTGAAGGCCGACGCCGACGGAGAGATGATCATCCCCATCCTTCGCTCGCTGCCAAAGCTGATGGCAGAGTCGCAGGAGACGGGCGTCCCGGCAGTCACGATGACACGCGATTGGTGGGTGAACACGGTCAAGCCGCAGATGGATTGGTGCGCGACGGGCTCGCGAAATCGTTCCCGAACAATCTCGAGCTGAACCAGCTAGTGGCGGACCACATCTACACCAAGGCTCGCATGAAGATGCTCGTCACTTTCTTGGAGAGCCTCGCTTGAATGCCATCGAGTCGGGTAGAGCTCAGGTGCACCGGTTCCCACCGAGTGAGTCAGCTAGATCACCACCGTCACTGCCCACCGTCGTGGAGTTTTCTCGCCCAGAGAGTGCTCGAGTCCAAAGCGCAACGGAGAGAGCCGAGACCCCGGAGAGCCGAATAGCAAATTTGATGATAATGTGTAATAATATGAATAACAATGGCACGTCTGAAGTCTGCCGCGAGCAAAAATTCTTCTTCGCCCTCCGGTGGGACAAAATGGCGTCGAGCGTCGCGGCGTCGAGCGTGGCGGCGTCGAGCGCCTCCGCGATGACGGACGACGAGAAGACGGCGGAGGAGCTGCTGCTCGCGATGGGCGACTACACGCCCGCGATTCCTGAGGAGGTGACCGCGCACTTCTTGGCGCAGTCGGGCTTCCAGGCGACGGACGAGCGCTTGTGCGGCTTGTGTCGCTCGCGACGCACAAGTTTGTGGCTGACCTCACAAACGACGCCCTGCACTGCAAGGCTTCCTGGTCGCTCCTCGCCCACGCCCCCACACGCACCTCGGCATGGCATGGACATGGACCAAGTGTAGACCGCACGATGCGCACGCGTCGATCCCGCCGCTCCTCCTCCTCTCTCTCCAACACCCGGGCCGGCCCCTCCTAGGGCCCCTCCAGCGGGTGGACCGTGGTGACTCGCGAATCGCACTGACAGAAAAAGAAATCAAAAGCGCGCCCCCGCCCTCCCGCCTCTGCACGTCAGCGACAGCTCGACAGTGCCGGACCTCGTACGCTCGTACACTTTACGAGCTCCAAAATGTCACAAGTGCTCCAAAAGGGGAAAGGGCATTTGCGTATAAGCTGCTAAAATCAGACTGACGCCCCCCAGGCCGTCCCATTTTGATCTCTCCGTCTGTGGGCGCCCGCCCGCCGCCTCTGAGGGGGTCGCCCCCCCCAGACCCTAGTCAGCTAGTCTGAAAACAAAAACAAGCTCGAAAACAGCCAAAACCAGCCTGCGAGAGAGGCACTGCGCGCCGCTGACCTCATGTGTGGGGATGTGTGCCGACACCAATAAAGGGGAAGGACCCTGAGTTGAACAGGGGTTGTGCGCCAAGCCCTCCTGCTCGGCTCCAGCGAGTAGACAAGTGTTGTCATCAACAGAGTAGAAGGATCTGACCTCGGGGCCGATGTGACCAAGCGCTGGTAGCATGGTTTTACCTCACACCCATGGTCTCACAGTGTGCCGGCAGTCGCCGCGCAGTGTCGCTCACACAAGCCGCAGCACAAGTGACTGAGGGCCAGTGAGGGCGAGCCCATCGCTGTCACAGCTGTGGCAGCCGCACAGTAGGCTGTGCCATCTGTGCAGAGCGTGTGAGCAGCAGAGGAGCTTCACTCCAAGCTTCAGGCGCAAAGAGCTGCATGCCACCGAAGGCGCTGTCGAGGTTCGCCGAGCGCGGCGCAGGTTGGAGGAAGCCGTCACCGACGAGCGCGTTGGACTTTTCACTCCGGACAAAGACGGGGACACAGCGGACGGTGCGGGGTGTGTCCCCGTCTTAGCGGCGAGGCGCGGGACCGTCTGTGGCGAAGTGGGTCGCGTCCTCCGATTTCCGTCAACTCACGGTCCTTCCCCCGTACTGATCTAAAACCTGGGGAAACCCTTATTGTTCAAACATCAAAAAGCCGACCCTACTGACGTAAGCGCCAGATCCTTGTTCCTTGCACCCCGAGGCGGCTCGGCCCCCCACAGACCAGATCAAAACGGGACGGCCCCAGCAGTAAGTAGGTACAAGAGTTTTGTTGTGCAAAGGTAAACTATACCGACTCACCATCTCCTCTCTCTCTCTCTCGCAGTATAGGTTCAGACGCGGGTAGTCGGCTAGCCTCAGTGAGTGGGGGAGGGGGGCTGTGCGACGATGGGCCGCGATCGATCGCGCGGCATCTCGCGCCACGGCTACAACATCTCAGGTGTTCCTCCCGCCGCACTGCCGTGAAAGAAGCCTCCCTTAGTAGTACTTCTCGAGCTTCATGTCGATGATCGTCTCGGGCTTGGCGCCTGGTGGGTGGGTGGGTGGGTGGTTAGATGGTTGAGGAGAGAACGATTGGTGGTTGTGGTGGTGGTGTGTGGGGGGGTGGGTGTTTGGGGGGGGGGGGGGGGAGGGGGGGGACCATTAAACACGCGCACGCAACGGCAGACGCACGGGGACTGCGAGGGAATCCCGGCGCAATCTTCATTGCGGCTCTCGGCGAGTCTCTCGGTGCGGACCCTCGAACGCAATCTTGTGGATCTGCGAAAAGAGCGGGAAGGCGTCCACCACGCCCTTTGCTTTGATCGCCTACAGCCGGTGCTCGCTTTTGATGCGCCGAGATGGGTGGGTGCGCGCCATGCCCTCGGCGGATCGCCTTCATCACGTCCTGCGCGGTACCGGTCCCTGCGCCGCAATCGCACCGTGGGTGAAAGGAGCGCACCGCATCACGGTACACACACACCTTCAACCGGTGCGGGTGTGCCTCTCGGCGGAGCATCACAGCTAACGCTCGCCCTGCAGCTTCTGCCCGTTCAGCTCCTCTGCCTCGATCACATCCCACGCCTTGGGGGGTAGGGGAGGGTGGGTTCGGGTACCGTGGGGTAGGGGAGGGTGGGTTCGGGTACCGCGGGGTAGGGGAGGGTGGGTTCGGGTACTGTGGGGTAGGGGAGAGGCGACCTTTGGCGTGCCCGCCGCGATGTTCTTCGCAAAGATGTCGGCGCACTTGCGGTTGCGGCCACCGAAGCACGTCGTCACCAAATCTGCCACCCCGCACGACTCGAGGAACGTCTCGTCCTTGATCTGGCGGTCGCCTATCGGAAGTGCATACGGGGAAAGCTGCCCGCTGCATCTCCTCGCGGCGCGTCCGTACGACGCCGCGGCGACGCGTGCCGTAAAACACCTTGCAGAACTTCTGCATCTCTTTGAGGCCGATGCGGATGATGGCGGCCTACTCCCAGGTCACGCCCCGCGGTGCCGTCACGGCCACCGCCCCTGTTCACACCTCTCGCCCTTGCGGCTGAAGGAGGAGAGCACGCGCCTATTCACAGCTCAGTGGGTGTGAAGAGGCGCTGTTCACACCCACGGCACAAGACACGGGCGGCCCGGCGGGCCTTGGTGTTGCCGCCATAGCCGAGGCCGTCGCAGAAGCCGGCGCCGAGCGCGACGACGTTCTTCATCGCGCCTGTTCACAGCTGCGCGTGCGTGAACACACGCCGGTCGCAACCGCCCGCGCGGAGCGTGCTCTCGGCCGCGTTCCCACAGCTCGGCCAATCTCGGCCAATCTCGGCCAATCTCGGCCAGATCTCGTCTGAATCTCGTCTGAATCTCGTCTGAATCTCGGCCGATCTAGGCTGAATCTCGGCTGAATCTTGGCCAATCTCGGCTGAATCTCGGCTGAATCTCGTCGAATCTCGGCCGATCTCGGCTGATTCTCGCGCGCCGCACAGCTCGGCGCCCGCGACGTCCGTCACGGCCTGCACCGCGAAGTCCTTGGTGTTGAAGAGCTTGCACCACTTGAGGCCGTTCTCTGGCTTCGTGCACCCAATCGTCGCCTCGGCAAAGTCGCCCTTGGCGACCTCGTTGGCGACGTTGGCGCCCATCAGCACCGACATGTCGACGACGGGCGCACCGTCCGACTTCTTCATCTCGGCCTGCAGCAAGTCCGAGATGAGGATGGGCTTCATGTCGCCCTCCTTCTCGAACTCGATGCCCTTGATGAGGGAGCAGCCAATGGCGCCCTTTGCAAACTTGCCCTCCATCTTTGGCACAATGGGCGCGAGGAAGTTGTGCGGGATGACGAAGACCTGGAGGAGAGAGAGAGACCTCGGGCCGTGAGACTGTTGTGGGTTAGGGTGTGTGTGTGTGTGTGTGTGTGTGTGTGAGGGGGGAGGGAAAGGGGGGGGGGGGGAAGGGGGAGGGGCGGGACGGGAGGAGGAGGGATGGAGGAGAGGAGGGGGGATGGAGGAGAGGAGGGGCCTCTGCACGCCGTCACTACTCCCGGCTACTCTCGCGGCGCGCCATCATCGTCGCGCCGTCGACGCAAGTCGCGACGTCGGGGCACGCCACGATGTTGTGAGGGAGCTCGATCCCTAACGGCGAAGGGCGGGGGGGTACCACCACCCCCACCCCCAACTCCACCCTTTCCGCCGCCACCACCACAACCACCTTCCCCCCCCCCCCCCCCCTCCGTCTCCAGAGCGGCGGTGCTTGTGGCGGTGGTAGTGGCGGTGGCGGACAGGGGGGCGGTGGTATGGGCGGTGGGGGCGACGGGTCCAATGGTGGAGGTAATGGTGGCGGCGGAGAGGGCGGCGGCAGCGAGGGCGACGGCGGAGGTGGAAAGGGCGGCGGCAGCGGAGCTCCTCGCCTCGGTGATGTGAATTTCACATCACCACCTCCCTGTCTCCCCCCCCCACCACCCCCACCCTTACGTCACACGGCCGGCCGTCGCAGGACTCCCAACACTCCAGCTCCGTTCTAGGGCGTAGTGTGTAGTGTGCAGGGTGTGGGGCTGAGGGTGTGGAATGGAGGGTGTGGGGTTTCGGTGCAGGGTTTGGGTGCAGGGCTCAGGGAAGCGGCTGACCGGGCAGGTAGATGACGTTCTCGTGCTTCTCGTTGATCACTTGCGTGAGCGGCGTGTACCCCTCATCCACCCACGTCTGGCGAGCGCGCGCGCGCGGGGGGGGGGGGTTGGCTGCAGGTGCTAGCAGGAGGGGTGGGTGAGAGTGTGCGGCCGAAGCCGCTGCTGTCCGAGTTTGCGGCGGTGGCGCGGGCAGTGCGGAGAGGCAGCTCGTGCCATCTGGCGCCACTTCCCGGCCGGACAAGGGCGCGTGTCGCGGGCGCGCGTCACGGAGGCGTCTCTCGGTGGCGTCTCGAAAAGAGAAGAGAAGCACCTTCCCCTCGGGCGGCTTTGCTCCACGCGCCGGGCGTACCCACTTCCCATCCTCCTCCTTGACGTACTCCTCAAACACCCACATGTACACCTGCGGCGGCGCCGGGGGCGCGATCGGCGGGGTGGACTCCGGCGCGGAAATGACGTGGTGCTGTCGTGGGGGTGGTGCGGGGCGGCGGTGGCATGGCCGGCGGCAAAGTTCAAGCGTGGGGCGCGCGCGGGCGAAGAGGCGGTCGGCGTGCCTTGTCGTCGAAGTCTGCACACGCCGACGCGTTGACGCCAATCTTTGTGGCGATTGCGGAGCCCCAGTTGCCGGAGCCGATGAGCGCAACCTTCTCAGGCATCGTGGCGGGAATATACGTGCGTGACCGTCGCCTGTGGATGCAAGGGGTGATTGGTGGGAATCGAGCAGTTCTGTGGTTCGGGATCTCCTGCTCTCTCTCTCCCACAGCTCTCCTTCCTCTGGCTCTCAGGTTCCTCGGCGTACTCGACTGTGTCTATCGGCCTCACCGTGGGCGCCGTGGCAATATGTTCGAAGCACACGCGCGGCCGATTTCTTACTCCACATCTCCACTTAGAGCGTCTTTTGTACCCGCCCCCCCAGGCCCCCCTCCCTAGTTCGTGGGGACCCCCCCGCGGGTCGATAGTCTGCCCCCGAGGTGGATCGGACCCCCCCTCCGGTCGGCTCTCTCGGCGGCGGGAGCTGTTGTTTAGGCTGAACAAGCTTTTCCTCTCGCTGTCTCGCACCCCGTCTCTTTTCCTTTCCTTTTTTCTCTACAGCACCCTCTCTTTTCCTCTCTATTTTCCCGGGGAAACCATCAAATTTTCCGGGCTCTGAGCCGAGTCTGAGGCTGGTTTGGGCCCAAAATCAGCCAAATCGGCAAAATACCGGGTATTTTGCGGGTATACCTGGAAAACCCCGGGTATAGAGCTCTACCTGGAAAATACCCTGCGACCGCCAGGGTATCGTGCCGATTTCCTCAATTTTGCCTCAGATTTTGCCCCAGACCAGCTCTCAGACTCAGGGAAACTCGCGAGTTTCCAGAATGGAGCACCAAACACCCTCTGTTTTCCCTGGAAATTTCCGGAAACGCAAAGTGCTGGGGCCCCTCTGTTTTCCTTTTTGTTTGCCGGAAAAGCTTGTGCAGGCCAAGCCTGTTGTGACGACCAACTCCCCCCCCCCCCCCCCCCCCTCTCGATCGGTCGTGTCGTTCCTTGCCGTGAGCGGCCCCCTCAACGCAACGAGGACGAACGCGAGGACGGGGGCGAGGGCGAGGCGGAGGCGGAGGCGGAGGAGGGGGAGGGGAGGGGGGGACAAGGACAAGGACAAGGACAGCGACTAGGACAGCGACAGCGGCAACACGCCTACTCTGGGGGGGCGCGGGGGCCCCCGGAGGCACCGTGCGCCGCGGGTAAGTGCGGAAACGGGGCTCCGGCGCTCACAGTCGCTCACAGTACCGGAGACTTCCCGATCTACCCCGGATACTGAAATTTATCCATTATTAGTATATCCCTCCCTTGGGCCGTGCGGGTGGATTGTGGATCAGGGGCATCCGAACGGATCACGTTTCGTTCGTTGCAACGTGATCCCACATTACGAACGAAACGTGATCCCACACTACGAACTAGTCTCTCACACGAGATTATAGTTTCACGAGCGTTTTTTCGCCAACCCGCAAGGCTGCAACCACGATCTCACACCACGCGGACGTGCCACCAGCGCTCGGCTGGCGTGCGGCAATACGGGCACGCTCGCAGCCGAGCGGAGCAGGGGCCGCAGACACACTGGTGGCCACACGGCACAGCGACGTGCGACTTCGGCCTAGTGAAGCACACGATACACGTAGTCTGGCCACCGATGGTGGACTCAGGAGCGTCTCGACGGCCGGTGTCGAAGCTAGCGTCCGCCAGCGAGAGGACCTCAGGCGGCGGTGCCGAGGGGGTGGAGCGGCCGGCATGCCCCGCCCCCGCCTCGCCAACCGCATCCTCGGCCTCCGCCACGGCCGGCTTCGGTGCCGTCTGCTGCCCCTCTTCCTCCCTCCCGTGGTCTACCGCCGATGCTTGCGGCAGATGCTGGACGGTCACCGAGTCGGGTGAACCGTCAGTATGCTGCCCCTCTCCCTCCCTCCCGTCTGCCTCTACTTGCTCCGCCGCCGCCGCCGCGGCCGCCGCGGCCGCCGCCGCCGCCCTCTCTTCAGCCCGCCTCCTAGCCCGCTCCCGGAATGCTCTCTCCGCTGGCCGCTGCCCCCTCTGCCTCCTGTGTGCTCGGCTCGCCCGGTGTCGCCACGCGCGCCAGCCAGCGACGACCGCCACGAGCAGCAGCGCCAGAATCACGGCGACGGCGCTGTTCGAGGCGTTGGGACGGCCGGCGGGGCTCTCTGCTCCCGCCCCCTCCGGCCGAACCTGCCGCCCTTGCTGTTGCAGGACCTCCCGCACCCTCTGTTGTGCTGACAACAGGTCCCCTCCGGGGACAGAGAGCACTTGTTTCACCGGGTGCCCTTGCGCTGGTAACAGATTCTGCTGCCTCAGGAACTCCCGCGCCCTCTCTTGTGCCGAGCCACCCAGTATGTGCTCCATCCACGGCTTGTCGAGGTCCAGACGGCTAAGCGGGTCCGGACCACTCAATGGGGGGGATGCGTGCTTGTCTAGCCGTCGCTGCTCGCCCATGAGGCCTTGCGACGTCATGGAGCCGGCTGGCTGCGGCTCGTCTAGCCGTCGCTGCACGTCTGAGACGGCCTTTTGCATCGCTGACCACTGAGCCACCCAGCCTCGATTGGTGCCAGGCGGCAGCTCGGCTGGAAACGGCCAGCGGGCACCGGAGCGGAGTAGAATAGCGACTACCTCTCCTGCGGCCGCACTCTGGCTGAGGGAGAGTGTGAGGGCGGCGCTCATGAGAGCGGTGCCGCCGCTGGCGTCAGTCAAGTGCACGTCGGCACCAAGCTCGAGCAGAAGTCTCACCAATGGCGGATCCGCATAGTAGGCGGCCGACATCAGCAGCGTGGGCTCGTCTTTGTCGTCAGGGTCCCGGGCGTCGGGAGAAACATCACTTCGCTCGAGCAGCTTTCGAAGTACGAAGGCGCGGCTCAGATGCTCACCGGGACTGTCGCAGGCAGCGCTGCTAGCCAACAATCTGAAGATCTCTCGCACAGCGTTCATTCCCGACAGATCGCGAGTAGCCAGGCTCGGGGCCGGCACCACTGGCATGGCTGAAGCCGGCGTTCTTTGCCCTCGGAGGGAACGTGCATGCGAGATGGGCTTTCGTTCCCCTTTCGTTCCCCACCCCCCGTTGGCCGCCGCCGTTTTTGCCTCCTGGTTTCTTTTTGAGAGCGCCTCGAGGTTCTGCTGCTCCCCCTCGCGGGCACACGATGCGGGGATTGGAGCGCTGGTTGCCGGTCGGATTGGAGCGCTGGTTGATACTGACGTAGGTCGATCGACGGACGGACGACGCCGTCCCCGCGGTGCTTCGTGGTCGCCGCCTGCGGCATCATCGCCGCCCAGGCATCGCTAGCAGGGGCGTTCCGATGTGTTGCGATGTGTTACGACTCGCTCTCCAGCCCCTCTGCAGCTGTCACGCTTTTGGTCGAAGTAACCCCCCCCCCCCCCCCCCCGACCCCCCCCTGGACGCGTCCACCCTCCGTCCAAAACTCACGATCCCTAAAATACATACATATTAAAAAGTTATATCCCTCACACCAAGATCATGCAGGGCGGGGACACATGTCCCTAAATCCCATCTCGCGTCTCAGAGTTTGACCGTTTTATTTATTTATTTTAAAAGTTGTTTAGCATGGCCGCATGCACACGACATGCACATTGATGCACATGCACATGTGCATGTGCATGTGCATGCACATGACAATGACATGTGCATGTGCATGCACATGTCCATGTGTGCACATCTCACACAAACAAGCCGAAGCGGAAACAAAAGTTGTTATATTCTCGCTTTGTGTAGAAAGGCTCGAGAAAGGGGCGGGCAGCATCGCCATCGGCCATCGCCGAAAACTTAAAAACCTCCAACACGGTACAGTCCCGAGCAGCGGGTTTCGTCACAAAACACCCGCGGCGGCGGGCTCAGCTGAGCGCCGCACCTGCGTTCGCGCCCTCGGCCGCCCTCGCTTTCTCGGCCGCCCCTTCGTCGGCGAGGTCGACGCCGATCGAGACTTGGCAGAGGTAGGGCAGGCTGCTCAGCAGCCGCTGCCGCCAGCGCGCCGCCGCTGCGCGCAGACCGTCTACCGTCTCGCTGCTGTCCGCCGCACCGACCCGCGCCTCAACCGCGACTCCGGCGCCGAGGTAAAAGACGTGCACGCGTGGCACCGACTCCACGCCTGGCAGCGCGAGGAGGCGCGAGCGGACGTCCGCCTCGACGGCGGCGTGGTCCGGCGCAGCTGCCTCGACCGACGTCTGCAGCGGGCAATCGTAGTCGTGGGGGGCGGTGTCGACGTGCACGAGCACCTCTGAGATAGGAGAGTCGGCGATGCGGCTCGCCTCCTCCATCACGCTCCGCCGCACCTCCTCCGCCAGGTGGTGGGCGCACGAGGCCGACAGCATCGGGTCGACCTGGAAAGAAAACAGTTCGCGCAGTCACTCATTCGTTCACCACTTACCTGGCCGACAGCATCGGGCCATCCTGGATCGCCAGGTCGACCAGCGCGGAACCGCCCATCGACCGCGACCGGATGTGCGAGACCGACTCGACGCCCGGCACGCGCCGCGCGACCAGCCCCGCCGCCTGCACGACGCCGTAGTCGGAGGTGTCTAGGAAGTGTCTAGGAGGTGTCTAGGAAGTGCCGAGGAAGTGCCTGCACGACGTCGTAGTCGGAGGTGTCGGTCAGCTGCGCGAGCGCCTCGATGCTGATGCGCAGCCCCATCCAGAAGATCAGGCCGGCCACGCCGAGGCCAGCGAGCGGGTCCAGCGCGGGAAGGCCGAGGAGCGACCCCCCGATGCCCGCCAGCGCCACCACCGACGAGAGCGCGTCGGAGCGGTGGTGCCAGGCATTGGCCATGAGGACCTGCGAGCGCAGCTCTTGCACATAAGAGTTAGGCTGGAGATAGGGTTAGGGTTAGGGTTAGGGTTAGACCTGCGAGCGCAGCCGCGTGCCCACGCGCCGCGTCGCGCGGTAGAGTGCCTCCTGTTCACATACGCACAGGCCGTGAGGCTCGCCTCCACGGCTCCGCCCCGCAGAGCACGGAGCGGCCGCTCCTTGGACCCGATCGACGCAACCGCAGCCCACAGCGCAATGAGCATCGGCGGCCGCGGCGTCGGCGCGGCGAGCGCGGCGAGGGAGCCGGCGCCGAAGGAGGCGCCCGCGCCGAGGAGGAGAGCCCCGATTGCTAAAGAGGCGACCGACTCGAAGCGGCCGTGCCCGTAGGGGTGGTCGATGTCGGCGGGCAGCGTGCTCATCCGCAGCGCGAGGAGCGTCACGCCGTCCGAAATCAGGTCCGAAAACGAGTGCCCCGCGTCGGCGATCATCGCGGCGGATCGGCCCGTCACGCCGGCGAAGAGCTTGAGGAATGCCAGGACAAAGTTCACGGCGGCGCCCACCCAGGTGATGCGGCTGCCCTCATCGAGCTCCTCCTCGAGATCAGCCTTGCGCTGCGTCGCGGTGTGCCGCACCATCGCCGACCACGACAGCAGCAGCGCCAGCCGCAGCGGGGCAACGACCCGCTTCTGCACGTAGCCGACTCCCGGGGGCGCAGCAGGCCGAAGCAGGAGGCCGGCCGGCGGACCGGGCGGAGAGGCGGCGACGGGAGAGGCGGCGCGCCGGACGGCGACCAGCAGGGTACCGGCAGGCACCAGGGCACCGGCAGGCCTCGCGTGGGGCAGAAGGGCAGGAGGCGAGCAGGCGGCGAGCTGCAGCACGAGCGACATGTCCTCAGTGCCCAGCCACGGACCGGGAATGGGCGACGCTGAGGGCGCGGAGCTGTATGTGAGTGATGCGCGGCTCTGCGGGGAGCACAGTTTTCTTTTTTTGGCATCCTTGGAAATTTCCAGGGCCTCCGTTTCCATCCAGGGTCTGAGCCAAGAGAGAGAGAGAGAGCAGTTGAAACATTTTTGAAAACCAACAAGAAATCACAAAACAAAACACAAACACAAATCTCTCTCTCTCTCTCTCTCAAAATCACGCCAACAATATACCTACTGTGCAAGAAATCACGCCCCTCACAGTGTGTCTCACTCACACGCCTCTCACAGTGATTTGGGCTCGGCAGCTTGTCAGCCCTCAGCCGAAGCTGGGTGGGGCCGCCGGTCCCGCAGCCGGGTACTTCTCCAAGTTGGCCATACACATAATAACGAACGAAAGTTTCTCCTCTTGCACTCCTCTTCGTTTTTTTCTGACTCTCTCTCTCGACTCTCGTTTCTTGCTTGAGCACTAAGAATAATTCGAGAGAGAGAGATTTTTGAAACCCCACATGTTCTAATTCGAGTAGAATTTGTTTGATTCGGGCTCTGAGCCAAGTCTGATCACAAAATCTGAGAATCTCTCTCTCTCTCTCTCTCAAAATCTACCCGGGTATTTTGAGAGAGAGATTTTTAGCAATACCAAACAACTCTAACACTCACACGTCATTTGGGGCCTGGAGCCCTGTTCACGCGCGCTCGAGACGTGCAGACAGGGTTGCCAGGTGAGAGCGAATGGCGCGGTTCACGCCTCGCACAACAGAGAGAGAGATGCGCTCTGCATGGTGGGACATAAAAGAAAGCGAGTACTTGGGCGAGTAGGCCGTGCGGTCGACGCTGCCGCGCGCGGCTTTGCGCGCGAGGCGGCGCAGCTTGAGAACGGCGGTGGGCGAGAAGCCGCCGCCTGAACGTCTCGTGGAGCAGCAGGTTGAAGTTGTTGCGCTTGACAAAGATCGCGTCGTGGTAGAAACCGCGATGCGCCTTGACGTAGCCGTGGCCGTTCTTGTGGTCGAAGGGTTGGCCGGGCTGCCCGCGCGCCTTGCAGCCCATGTTTAGGCGGCGGGCCTTCTCTTCGGTGTTGCCGAAGGCGTAGGAGTGGCCAACGGAGGCGGGCGTGCCGCCGCTCGAGGCGTTGCCAACGCCCGCCGAGGAGGTCTTGAGGAGGGGCGTCCAGAGCTTGACTTCATTCACCTCATCGCATCCTCCCGGGCCAGCGTGGGGTTCCGCGAGGTCGACCTTGTACCCCTCGTTGTACTGCCGGGTGAGCTCTGGTTTCTCCTTGTCACCGTGCACGACCGGCGCGTTGGCCGGGGCGCGCATCGCGTCCGCCCAGGCGGCGAAGACGACGTCGTGGGGCCGCCGGTGGTGGGCCTTGTTGTAAAGGTAGTCGCCGAATTGTTTGTATTTTGCGGCTCTACAGTCCTGAGAAAAATCGGGTTAAAAATTGGCGGGCAAAAAGAGCCGACCATGTACCAGGGCGCTTGGCGGGGGGTTTTAGCAATTGGGAAATTCAGGTGAGCAAAATAGCTGGGCATCTTGCCGATTTTGTTGATTTTGGCGCAGTGCCCAGGACTACCACAATCCACAACAGGCCTATGGCTCAGAGAAGAGCCCGACCGAAATGCAACGACAAACACATCAGAGTACAGAGAGAATTTTACAGAGAGAACGTTCACACCGGCGTCGAAAAAGAATTCCGTGCGCGGGAACACTATAGATCTAGACAAAGAATTTTACAACAAAGCTCCCTCGCACAACACTGGGCACGGGACTGGCTCGCACTGGCACTAACACGCTAGAAAAAGAACAAGAACATGAGGGAGGAGGAGTTAGTTTTACCACCAAAATCAATAACACAACAGAACAAGGAAAGAAATCGCGTTGCGGGGGGGGGGGGGGGAAGGTCGGTTCACAGCACAAGCTTTGCCGGTAAAAGAGTTCCTTTCTTCTCTTCCAAGTCGGCTTCACAAAAAAAGCGAGGGGGCGGAAGATAGTGTTCAGTGCGGTAGATGGTGAGCTCGGGGCGCAAGAGGTGGCCTGTGAGCCATCCGGCTTACATGTATGTACCCTGCGTTCTCGCACATGGAGTGCGAGATACTCGCTCGACTTTCCTTCCTTCCCAATCTGTCAGTCACTCCCCTTTCTCCCGGCCGGGGTGGGGCGGGGCGCGCGCGGGTGGCGGCGGGTGTGCGGGATGTCTGTGGGCCCGAGAGCGATCTTGTGTCCTTCCTTTGTTTCTTCAAAAAAGAAGACAAGAATTCTGCCGGGGAGGCCCGGGGCGGACCGGAGAATTCTGGACGTGTCCAGCCAGCGTGTCCAGCAGCCTTTCCATTCTCCGAGCAACTCCTTCAACTCGCGTCGCCGTCGTTATGCTCGTGTTCACAACACTGCTACTCTCTGAGGTGCATCTCCAGGACGCGCCGTCACCGCGTTCACCGCCGCCTTCGACACCGCCTTCAACGCCGCCTTCACCGTCGCCGCTGTCCGGCCTTGTCTCCGCATCGAGCGATCTCCGATTCCTGATCGACGAAGCTCAAAATCATGGCTCCGACGTCACTGTCTTCCTGGCTCCCGGCGCGCACCTCAAGCTGAGCAGCCAGATCAAGTGCACCTCCAACATCAAGGTGACCGTCGCGAGCAGCGGCGAGCGAGCGACGCTCGACGGCCAGGGGCAGACCGGGATCTTTCGCCTCGAGGGCTGCAGCCTCACCCTGCGGGGGCTGATCCTCGTCAACGGGAAGGCGTTGAGCTTGGGCGGAGGCGTTGTGTCCGCGACCGGAGGCGACGTGGAGATAATCGATTCGACTGTCAAGGACTGCTCTGCTGGTCAGGTGTGCCGTGCAGCCTCGCAGCCGCCCTGCAGCGCCGCATGGCAGCGGAACGAGAGATGGAGATGGCCACGGCTGCCTCACCCCGCTCTCTCCTCGCAACCGCAGAATGGCGGCGTCATCTCCGCGTTCAGGAGCGGTGCGGTCTCGCTAATCGGCTCGACCGTGACTGACTGCTCGGCTGGTATTGTGACTGACTGCTAGAGCTACAGCCGACTTGGAACGCCACACGGCAGCAGGGCGAGAGATGGAGACGGCCACAGGTTGCCTGCCTCATCCCGCTCCCTCCTCGCAACGCAGCGCGGCGGCGTCGTCTACTCGCAGTCCAGCGGTGCGGTCGCGCTAATCGATTCGACTGTGACGAACTGTTCGGCTGACTGGGTGCGCCGCATGGCAGCTGGGCGAGAGGTGGACGGCTGCCTCTCCACCTCTCTCCTCGCAATCGCAGGACGGCGGCGTCGTCTACTCGCAGTCCAGCGGTGCGGTCACGCTAACCCGCTCGACAGTGACGGGCTGCTCTGCTGGCACTGTACGCCGCGTAGAGCTAGCATCCACTCTGCAACGCCACACGGCAGCGGGGCGAGAGATGGAGACCACGCCTGCCTCACCTCGCTCCTCCCTCCTCGGAACCGCAGCGCGGCGGCGTCGTCTACGCGGTGTACAGCGGTGCGGTCTCGCTAACCAACTCGACCGTGATGGATTGCTCGGCTGAAAGGGTGCGCGACGTAGCATAGAATGGAGACGCCCGCGCTGCCTCACCCCGCACTCTCCTCGCAACCGCAGATCGGCGGCGTCGTGAGGGCGGTGACAAGCGAATCCCTCTCCGTCGCGGGTGTCGCCTTCATCAACAACTCAGCGCCCTCAGGCTCGGTGCTGTACTTAGATGAGCTCGATCGATCCTCGATCAGCGACACCTCCTTCGCCGGCAACATCGCCGGCAACGGTATCGCGATACAGACAGGCTCGCCGATAGATTGGGACTGCCGTTTGGGCCGCTGGATGCCGCGCCAGGGCGCCCTTGAAGGCGATTTCAGCGCCCCCGAGTGCAGACTTTGCCCAGCTGGCTACTATGGGGCTGCGAGAGGCCTCATCGAGCCCTCCTGCAGCGGACAGTGCATCAGGGGCCACTTTTGCGAGGAGGGGACGGCCGACCCCGAGCCCTGCCCGATCGGCACTCACATGCCCGCCCTCGGCGCGGCGAGCAACGAGAGCTGCATCCCGTGCGCTCCAGGCCAGCATCAGCCCTTCAGAGGTCAATCGGACTGCCTCACTTGCCCCGCGGGCAGCTTCTCTCCCGACGTCGGCCTCGCCGCTTGCGACCCTTGCCCGCTCGGAGGCTACTGTGCAGAGGCGGGCGCCGCCACCCGCATGGTCTGGGAGCCCTGTCCCGCGGGCAGCTTCAACCCGACCACCGGCTGCAAGTCGAGCGCCGCGTGCGAGTCCTGCCCCATCGGCACCTCGAGCGCAATGCGGGGAGCGGAAAGCATCGAAACGTGCGCGCCGTGCCGGCCAGGCACCGTCGCCGCCGAGGAGCGCAGCGAGATTTGCGAGCCGTGTGCACAAGGCTACTACCAGAACGCGGTCGGTGCCACCGAGTGCATTCGCTGCGCTGCTGGCAAGTTCTGCCCCAAGGGTTCGTCGCTCGAGCTCGACGCGCAATGTGATCCGGGCACATACGCCAACCTAACGGACGCCGACGGGGACCCTGAGTGCTTTGCTTGCCCCGCGGGTTTGTCGTGCGCAGGAGGTGGCGCCGCGCCTGCTGTGTGCTCTCCAGGAACCGCAGCCAAGCCTGCAAGGGACAAGTGCGCAATGTGCGGCGTCGGCACGCACCAGCCGTATGCGGGGAGTGCGAGCTGCATTCCATGCGATCCCGGTTTCTTCTGCCCGGAGGGAAGCAGCGCTCAGCTGCCGGCGAGCTGCCCCGCCGGCTTCTACAACGGCAACGCGTCCACCACACTGGAGAGCCTCGACGATTGCGTCGGATGCGCGCTTGGCAGCTTCTGCGCCGGCGGTGCCGCGCAGCCAACCGCTTGCGCGCCAGGTAGCATCGCCCCCTCGGCCAACATGTCCGCGTGCGAGCTGTGCCCGAAAGGCCACTACGCAGCCTCCCGCACCGCGTGCGAGGAGTGCGAGGCGGGTACCTATGCGGCGAGCGAGGGCCTCTCGCTGTGTACCCCCTGTCCTCATCCCCTCTCCAGCAGCAGCGGCGACGTCACCTGCTCCACCTGCAAGGAGGGCTTCTACCTGCTCGACGGCGCCAACGGCGACCCAGCCGACATCTTCAAGGCGCCGACGAAGCACTGCAAGCCCTGCCCGCCAGACGCCATCTGCGCGACCAACACTACACTCGAGACCCTCGGCATCCCGCGCAACCACTGGCGCGCCTCTCTCCTCACCACCGAGATCCACGAGTGCGACGCATCGGACCACTGCAGCGGCTCGGAGGTGGAGCGCTCCCGCCGCCGCCTCACGGCTACGCTCAGTACTGGTGCGACGGCAGACGGCTCGGGCTGCGACACAGGCCACACGGGCCCGCTCTGCGAATGGTGCGTGAGCGACGAGCAGTACTTTGACCGCGCGGAGCGAGGCTGCGCGGACTGCCCGCCTACGGGGCGGGTCGGTTTAAAGGTAGTGGTCGCCGCTCTCGCAGGGGCGGCGCTCCTCTCATACCCCGCGCTCGCCCGCACCGAGTGCGGCCGCTATGGCGCGGTGCTTCGGCTCGCGCGCTCCGAGTCGCAGGTTGGATTCCAGCCCAAGTTCAAGATCCTCGTCAGCTTCTACCAAGTTGCCGCGACGCTCGGGCCCGTCTACGGCGTCCACCTCCACAAGGACTTCACGCGCTGGACCAACTTCGTCGACGCGATCTCCTTTGACCTCCTCGGCCTCGCCTACCCGAATGCTTGCATCGGCTCGATGCGAGATCGGATCCTGATCGCCGCCCTTTGGCCGATAGCAGCTATCATGCTCGGAGGCACCGCCCTCGCTTGCTACGCGCTCACAGAGTGGCTCTTGTCGGATCGCACCGAAAACCTCCGGCGCGGACTTATCCGCAACGCGCAGAGCCGCCTGCTTTACTTGGCGATTATTGTCGCCTACTTGCTGCTGCCTTCCGTCTCGCGCGCCATCTTCAAGGCGAAGCAGTGCGAGTCGTACGACATAAACGTCTTTAGCGGGGAGAGACGCAGCTACCTCGTGGCCGACCTCAAGGTGCTCTGTAGCGCCGCCGACGTCGAGTACCGCGGCCTCGACGCCTACTTCTGGGCTTTCTTCGTACTCTGGCCGGTGCTCGTCCCTCTCGCATTCTTCTCGCTGCTGCTCTGGATCCGCCCCGAGGTGGTGTCGCAGCGAGTCGGGGACATAGCTGGGGCGTGCCGCTTTCTCTGGCGCGACTACGAACCAGGCTTCCTCTTCTGGGAGGTGTGCATTGGGAGGTGGGTGCATTGTGTTGCCAAGCGTCGGGCACACCTATCGTGAGCCCCGCGTGCGTCTTGATAGGTGGTCGACCTGCTCCGCAAGCTCTTCCTCGCCTCGCTGGTGCTCTTCATCAATATCGAGCATGGATCGAGCAAGCTCCTCCGCCTCGTCGTCGCTTCTGTGGTGTCTGCCCTCTTTCTTGCCGCCCTCGCCCTCGCGCGTCCCTTCAAGCAATCCGACGACCTCTTCCTCGCGTGCATCGCCAACTTGCTGCTCACCTGCTGCTTCATGCTTGGTACTGTGGTTAAGCTGTGCGAGAGCGCAGCCTACGAGGACATGTGCAAGACCCTCGTCGGCTTCGACAGCGCGCGCGGCGCCAGCGCTTTTGTCATCGCGCTCACCGCCGCGATGCTCATCATATCGCTGCTTGTCGTCGTCTTGAAGACCGCCAGCGCCGTCCGCATGCCCACCATCCGCCTCGCCTCCTCCGGTCGCCCCCCAGTCCTCGAGCTGCCCCCCGAATGCCACTTCCACGGCTTCATCTCGCACTCTTGGGGGACCGGCCAGGACCAGACCCACACCGTCGTGCGGCGACTGCAGCTGCTCCTGCCCGGCGTCCGGATCTGGCTCGACGTCGACAACCTCGAAGACGTGAGCAGGCTCGAGGAGTCAGTAGCCGACGCGATGTCCTTCCTCGTGTTCCTGAGTGTCGGCTACTTCAGGAGCTTCAATTGTCGTCGCGAGCTGTACGCGGCGCTCGGCTCGAACCGGCCCTTCATCCCAATCTTCGAGGCTGACGCGGCAAAGGGCGGCGCCTCGCTCGCGGTGTTGCAAGCCGAGTGCCGCGAGAACTGCGTCGAGGCCGCTCCTGATGCCTACCCTTCCTACGGCGGGCCGGACGAGATGATCAGGCGCATCTTTTGGGAGACAGAGCCGATCGTGTGGGTGCGGGTGAACGCCTTTCAGCTCGAGTCGCTCAAAGCCGTCGCGCTGCGCATGCTGCTGCACTCTCCTTACTACGTGAGTGATCCGGCCGAGCTTGCCGACGGCGTGATGGTGCCCGGCGAGACAGGGCCCTTCGCCTTCGGCGGTCCCGTCACCATCCTCGTGTGCCGTGGCAACAGGGGCGCCTTCCACCTGGCGGAGGAGGTCAAGAAGACAGCGGGAAAGGGGCGCTGCTCTGCTGCAACTAGCGCTGCGGTGGTCGTGATTCGCGAGGCGGAGGAGGCGCTCGAGGGAGCCAACGCGGCCCCGCTCTCCGGACACGTCGTGCTCCTGCTCTACCTGAACGAGAAGACCTTTCTGGACCCGGGCGGCGCCGTTGCGCGCCTTGTGCAAGTAGCGATGGACCGGCGCATCGCCGTCGTGCTGGTCCACGAGCAGGACCCTAGCTGCGGCGGCGTTCCTTTCCGCAACTATTTCCAGCAGACGCCGCAGGTGCTGCAGCAGCAGCCGTACAAGCTCTACGACACAGTGGCGGTGCCGCTCTACCCGGCTCCGGAGCACCGCAAGGTGAGCTTGCGCCTCGTGCTGAGCGGCATGGGAGCCGTCCCATGCGATGCGGGGCCGCTCCGTCGGCGGTGGCAGCTCCTCCGCCGCCGCATGGCGATAGCGCGCCTCGTGCGGCGGCGCCCCGCCGAGCCGCGCCAAGAGCCGCAGCAAATGGTGCAGCCGTAGCACGAAATGGTGCGGGCGGAGGATGGCGAGCGCGGTGGTAGGGGAGTGGGTCTACACTGTAGGCGGGACACGCAAGGTGAATCGCGCGTGGAGATCCGGCCGCTGTTGAGTGACGTGCGAGTGACGCTCCGCCGATGCGCCGCAAAGTGTACCGGCGGCGCCAATGGCATGAACCCGTGCGGTTTGAACTTCATGGCCAACTTCACAAACATCGGAACTTACGAGTACAAGTACGGCGAACCCGACGTCCCGGCTTACCCTAGGGCTTACCGTGTCAAGCAGTGGGTTGGCTCCTTTCCGGGCTATGGCAAGAACGATACGGGTCGGCCGCTCTTTTGTGACGACGACGCGGCAGGCTCGACATGCATGCCGTAGCGTATGGTCTACATCGACCAGCCTCTTTGGTACACGGAAATCAAGGACTTTACGAAAGTCACCGTGGGCAACTTGCCTGCAGGCACGTTCGCCGTTCTTGCAGAATGCAGCGAGGTAGAGCCGCCAGCTTGCTAGGAGCGAGCAAACAGCGACGGTATCCTGCCACTAGTCTCTCTTGAGACGTGTGTGTTGGTCCGGGCAGCGGCCACAGTGGGGGGGTGCCTGTGTTGCCTAGGCCTGCCCCTCCACCTTTCATGTCCAGTCCCCACCGTGCACCGACGCTGTCGTGGGATCGCTTGTCATGCGAGAAGGGCGTTGTTTCTAGTTTTGAATCGGCTTTCGGCCGGCGCGTTTTCTTCCTCTTATTCCCGCCTCGCCCTGGCGAGGCATTCGTGAGAATGGTGAAAGAGCTCCCCCTCGTCCCGCACCTCGTTCCACTCGAACGCTACCCGGTCTCCTTCCTCCGGGACCCCGCCCTCCACCCCGTTAACCGCGGCGCGATGCGCGGTGGCAGAGTGTCTTGGCGCGGCGCTCCGCCTTTTCTGCCTCTCCCGTCTCCGCCGCCTTCTCGGCGCGTGCGGCGGCGCGTGCGCCACGTGAGCCCGCAGCCCTGCTCTCTACTACCACGTAGTCGCCCATGCACCTCACTCAGGCCTCAGGCGCCCGCCCGCCCGGCCGGAGCAGCCCCCACGCGTCGCCGCAAGGCCGATATCGATTTGCAGGCGCCAGAGGCCGCCTTCCGTGGTCCCCCTCTTCCCTCAATGCTTGACGCTCGCCCCCCCCCCCCCGCCCCCCAATCTTCTGCATTCGCTTTTTACATATATCAGAAATTTAATCTCGCAACAACTCAGCCACCATTCATTCTTTTAGGTCGCCCCTTCGCCCTTCGCCGCTTGTGGCCTTCATCTCTGGCGTGCCGCGTCTCCGCATTGGCGGCTGTTGGCAGCGGCGGCTGGGCGGTGGTCACCGGCGGCGCGCGTGTTGAGGGTGCCGCTGCGCCGGCTGGAGCGGGCTCGCATCCAATCGTCGGCCCGCCTGGCGGCGCGGCCGCCCACGGCAGATCCGCGGAGAGGTCCGAGGCTGAAGGAACGAGGCCGTTTGCGAGGAGGAGGCCGGCGAGGCGTGCCTGTCCACCAATCGAGGTGTGAAAGAGGCCGCGGCCACAGCTCAATGCGACGGCCGGCGAGCCGTGCGTTGTGCGGGCAGAGCCAAGCGCGCAAGTCCGCGAGCATCTCTGGCGGCGGCGTGGCGACATACTCGCGCCTACCCCGGAAGGGTGTGAGAAGTGATGATGTTCACGCCTCCTCCGCACAGGGACGCCCTCGCGCCCATTCTCGTGTGGCGCCCCAGTCACCGAGGCGGGCGAGGCTGAGAAGAGGACCTCCTGCGATCTCAAGCAACCGGGGTCAGAACGGGGCACGCGGGGCCTCGGTGCAGTCAATCTCGGACGAGAACGGACCATCTCTACTGAGGGGGGTGGGGCCTGGTTGGTCTCTTTGTAGTCGAGGCCGAGGAAGGCAGCGAGGCGGCTCATTTGGGCTTCGACGGTCGCGCGCTCGAACAGCGGCTCCGAGGGAAGCACCTTAACCCCACATGGGCGGACGCGTTCGTGGACCGTTGGCGGCACAACGAGCGGCTCCGAGGGGCCGCGCCAGAAGCTGCTCCGGAGGAAAGTAGCTCAGCCACACTGCCACGTGCTCAGCGTACCTAGCCCACAGCGCCAGCAGTAGCCGGTGCCTGCCACCTCTGCGCACCCTCAGTTGCACGCAGTTCCGCCGCTAATGCACCGCACCCGCACCCGCACCGCGGCTCGTCTCGCACATCGATCTCGGCTCATCTCGGGTGGTGGCGTCTCGCACATCGATCTCGGCTCATCTCGGGTGGTGGCGTCTCGCACATCGATCGATAGACGTACGCGCCGTCCTCCATCCGCTTGTACAGCTTGCGCTGCGAGAGGATCGGCAGCCCGAGGCAGCGGCCTAACGCATGGTAGGCCCGCGGTGAGGTCTGCCGTTGGCGACTGGGGGGGGAGGGGGGGGGGGGGGGGAGGGGGGGGGGGGGAGGCAACGGCCACCCAACGAGAGGGGGGGCGCGTCGGCTTCCAGCGCTGCGAGGCACACGTCGATTTCGCGCCGCTCGCGCCGCGTGCGATTGGGGAGCTTCTCGACAAAATCGGCGCCGAGGCACGACGCGTCGAGGCCGTCGCCGCCCGGCGTTTGGCAGCGCGCCCACACCTTGAGGGCGGCGGCGAGCTGGAACGGGCCCACTGCATGCTCCTTGACCTGCCCACGACGACAAGATGTGACCATTCCGTCCCTCCCGCCGAGCGCCGACGTGCGCTCCCAGCCTGCTCGCGCGAGGAGAGCCCCTTGAAGCAGTCTCGCCGCGTCCAGGTCAGCTTGCCGCAAACCTCGACCTGCGCCACGCACGGGTCGCTGTGAAGAGACGCCGCTCACACTCACAGCACAGAGCCGCTGTCGGGCCGCGCCTGTTCGCAGAGAGAGAGGTATGAAGAGACGCTGCTCACACCGCTTACGCCGTGCTCCAACGCCATCACCTGCCATCGCATGTTAAAAGAGGAGACGAGGCGCGCCTGTGCTCAGCGACGTGGGCGTGGACGGTTTCACACAGTCAACGCTGCTGCTGGAGGAGGAGGCGAGGTGCGCCGCAGGCTCGCGCAGCAGCAGCACGACCTTGGCGAAGGGGAGCAGCGCAAACGCGCGCCTGCTCACACCGGCCGCGGTGAAGTGCGGTTCCTCGCGAGAGACCGAGCGAATCCGCGTAGAGGCGCGCTCGGCGGCGCGCGGGTAGTCGAGGTAAGTGGCCGAGACCTCGCCCCGGACCTGCCGACACCGACCGTTGTGAAGAGGCGCCGACCACAGTCGAGATGGGCGGGCGAGACCGCAGCACCTCGTCCTCCCGGCCTGGGCAAGTGCCCAGCTGCGCGCCCTCGCCGTCCCACCGTGCCTAGCAGGTTTGTGGGAGCGTAGTCGGTCCAGTGACGTCTCGCGGGGCTGGTGCCTTCCCGCCGGAGGTGTGTGCGAGGTACGAGCACGCGCCTCGCGCGGCACCGCGGAGAAGCGCGGGGAGGCTTTGAGTCTGGGAGAACGGCTGTTGGCGGGGAGTCCACTTGCTGTGTCGCCGCCCCCTCCCGCGCCTGGTAGCGGGCCGGGCCCATGGCGTGGTTGTCGTCGAGGGAGAAGTGGTGCACCTCCTTCTCGCCCTTGTTGAGCGCGACGCGCGGGTGCCAGCCCGAGCGGAGCACGTAGTGCAGCGTCGAGGTGCCTAGCTCGCGCACTCTCTCGGCTCAGCCCGGGCGGGCAGGCAGCCTCGGGCAAGCCTCGCGGGGAGAGTCCGCCTCCCTTTTGCGTCCCGACAACCTGCGCACAACGACACACGAGTGAGCCGCAATCACTCGCGGGCTGCCGTTCCCCATGCCCATGCTGCGGCCCTCGGACACCGGAAAACGCGTGGCATACGGCGCATCAGCTCGGCTATATCTCGGGTCCTCTCTTCTAGAGCGCCACCAGGAAGCGTGGCATGCAGCGAGTCAGCTCTGCGTGCCGAGCAAAGAGGGGGGACCCCTCGGCGGGCCGCACCTGCCCACCGAAAAGAAACGTGGTCTGCTCGCGGCGGGCCGCACCTGCTCGAGATGTGGCCGAGAGATGGACGAGAGATGGACGAGACATGGGCGGTATACGGGCCGCACCTGCTCACGGCGCTGACGGCGTGAATAGAGGCCGTTTGCCAGCGGCGGCGGCACGCCCCGCCGCGCCGCACCCCTGGCATGCCCAGTCGTGTGTGGCGCAGCCCGAGCCGCCGCAGCGACTGGTCGTCCGCGAAGATGTAGTTCGCCGTGAAGGCGGCGACGCACTCCGCCACGCCGCGGTCGGTCCAGGTGCCGTTGAAGGAGTGTCCGCGACACATCTGGCAGCCTGGTTGCCGGTGGAATCTTGTGAGCTGTGATACGTGCGTCCAGCAGTCCGGACCCAGTGATACGGCCGGTGGCAGTGTGCCTCGTGTCGGCTCCCGAGCCAATCGTGTGCAGCGTGTGTGTGCGTGTGGGCCCGTCCTCGATGCTCGGAGGTGTGCCACACTGACTGACTGACTGTTGCCGTTGGAATTGTGAGCGAAGCGCGATTCTCCGGGGCAGCCGCCCGATTGGGCAATCTCGGCTACATCTCGCCCGAGTAGTGCAATCTCGGCTACATCTCGCCCGAGTAGTGCAATCTCGGCTACATCTCGCCCGAGTAGTGCACGATGACAGGCAATGCTGAAGAGCCCCACACGGGCGAGCGGAGCGTCGCGGCGCCGAGCGTGAAGGCGCCTACGAGGGATGGAGGTGTGGCGGTCGGGTTTTGACGTGGGTACTCAGCTCAGCTGCAGCGAGGTGTGGGTCGTCTCCGGCGTGCTCGATGGCTGGTGGTGGATGTTCTCGCGCGGCACGCACGGCGATCTCTCGGCTGTATCTCGGCTGCATATCTCCGCGCCGGTGTACGATGGCCAGTGGCCGTTCATCGTGTAGTCCCGCTCCTACATGCTGAAGACACCAACCTCAGGGCGGGAAGACGGTGTTGTGGTGCAGTGTACTCAGAGCACCGCGTGAAGACGAGGGCTACAAACACAGTGACCACAGCTGAATACGGTCGAGCACAGCGGAGGTACGTGTCCTCTCGAGCGCTAGTCGGAAGACAAAAACACGCATTCCGCTTCTAGGGTCACGCTCAAGCCGCGTGTGCCTCCGCCAGAGCTCTGGCGCAGTGTGCAGCAAATGCACGAGGCCGCCCTGGACGCAGCGGCCGCGTGCGTGTGGACACGAGGCCGCTCTGGGCGGTGGCCGGCGAGAGTCCGGGTAGAGACACGGCCGGGTTGTCGGCGGGGAGAGCTAAGGGGAGGGAGGGAGGGAGGGAGAGCGCGCCTGGTCGTGGTTGGTCAGGACGGGCCGCAGCGAGGAAGAGGCGAGCCGCGTCATCGCCTAGTTTATTTTTCCATCGCCTAGTTCAGACTGTAGCCGGTGGAGCTCGCGTGGGCCACCGCGAGTGGCCGAGGAGGGGTGGGTGGAGGTGACGAAGGGCGGGGACGGCGGCGGAGGGGACGGCGGAGGCGGGGAGGGAGGTGGGCGGAGAGGGCGGCGGCGAGGCAGGGGGCAGTGAGGGAGGGGGCGATGAGGGTGGAGGCGGTGAGGGCGGGGGAGGCGAGCGCGGGGGCGGAGCTGCGCATCGCCTCGAGCAGTGCACGCGACCAATCGCACACGCGCAGCAGCATCGTCCCTGTGTTGACCTAATCGAGGATCGAGTGGATGGCCGAATCGGTGGGTCGCACACGCGCAGCAGCATGATCCGAGCATCCACCCCCTCCGAGTCGCCGAGCTCGTATGTCATCCGCTCGTCGCCCCACAGCACTAGCCACGCCTCCTGCGCCTCGTACCTGAAAGACGTGCGGTCACGCGCCGTCGGTCGAGCGGCTGGCCGTCTGGACTCCTCCCGGCTACTCTCGCACTGGCCGTCTGGACTCCTCTCGTCTGGACTCCTCTCGGCTACTCTCGCACTGGCCGTCTGGACTCCTCTCGTCTGGACTCCTCTCGGCTACTCTCGCACTGGCCGTCTGGACTCCTCTCGTCTGGACTCCTCTCGGCTACTCTCGCACTGGCCGTCTGGACTCCTCTCGTCTGGACTCCTCTCGGCTACTCTCGCACTGGCCGTCTGGACTCCTCTCGTCTGGACTCCTCTCGGCTACTCTCGCACTGGCCGTCTGGACTCCTCTCGTCTGGACTCCTCTCGGCTACTCTCGCACTGGCCGTCTGGACTCCTCTCGTCTGGACTCCTCTCGGCTACTCTCGCACTGGCCGTCTGGACTCCTCTCGTCTGGACTCCTCTCGGCTACTCTCGCACTGGCCGTCTGGACTCCTCTCGTCTGGACTCCTCTCGGCTACTCTCGCACTGGCCGTCTGGACTCCTCTCGTCTGGACTCCTCTCGGCTACTCTCGCACTGGCCGTCTGGACTCCTCTCGTCTGGACTCCTCTCGGCTACTCTCGCACTGGCCGTCTGGACTCCTCTCGGCTACTCTCGCACTGGCCGTCTGGACTCCTCTCGTCTGGACTCCTCTCGGCTACTCTCGCACTGGCCGTCTGGACTCCTCTCGTCTGGACTCCTCTCGGCTACTCTCGCACTGGCCGTCTGGACTCCTCTCGTCTGGACTCCTCTCGGCTACTCTCGCACTGGCCGTCTGGACTCCTCTCGGCTACTCTCGCACTGGCCGAGCGGGAAGCGGAAGGACATATCCGAGAAGAGGACGTCGTCGTCCGCCCAGAGAAGCCACGAGGCGCCACCGCGCGCCTCAGACGCGGGCTGCATGAGCGCCGCGAGGACGGCGACCTAACGACCATATTGCAGCAGGCTCGATGTGGGCGTGAGGGTCGGCTGGGTGGTGTACGCTGTGGCGGCCACCTTGTTCCATTGACCGGCCAGGTCCCACGGCGAGAGCAGCTCGCTCGACAGCCACATGCCGTGCCCGTGCATCGTCGCAAACTGCCACTTATTCTTGAGCGCTAGGCTGCAGGGAGGAGGGGTGGACGGCGTCAGACAGGCGTCAGAGAGAGAGAGAGAGAGAGAGAGAGAGAGAGAGAGAGAGAGAGAGAGAGAGAGAGAGAGAGAGAGAGAGAGAGAGAGAGAGAGAGAGAGAGAGAGAGAGAGAGAGAGAGAGCTGGAACGGCTGGCGGTGAGGGGATGTCGATGTCACCTCAGCACGTGGTCACCGCGCCGGGTGGTACACGGGCCGGGCTGCGTCGCAGTCACAATCATCAGCCGCTCGCCGCCGCCGCCTCCCCTTACCGCCGCCGCAGTGGTCGCCAGTGGTCGCAAAATGGCCGGCTCTATCGCGGTTGCTGGCGGTTGGCTCTGTCGCACCGACCGCTGGCTGGCTGCATCGAGCGGTGGGTACAGCACGATCTGTGCGACGTGCAGCAGGATGGTGAGCGACATTAGCCCGCAGAGTGAGCGGCGAGCGCCACACATCGTCATTTCACTGCCTGCGCTGGCCGTGAGCAGCCATCCAAGAGCCCGCCGTGTAGAGAAGAAACTGAGCCCGCCGTGTTCTCGAGGTTCTCGAGGTGGATATCCTTTGGCCGCGTTGGGTAGCGAGGATTGGTGTAACCCGAGCCACGGAGGCGTGTTTTCTGACGGCCGACCGTCAGTGCACGGAGTTGCCCCTTCTCCGACTGCCCCGCCGTGTAGAGAAGAAACTGTGCCAGGCTTGCTAAGGATGGCTGAGAACTAGGCATGCCAGCCATCCTTACTTCTCTCACTCGAGCAGCCCGCCGTGCTCAGCCGTCGTATTTTTACGTATTTGCAACCCTAGTTTCGCACTGTGTGCTGTGAATCGAGCGGCAACCAACAAACAGCTCTCAGGACCCCCCGGTGCTGGGGTGCTGCCAGCAACCAACCAACTCACCGGCGAGCGGAGCGAGCCGAAGAGCTGGGGCCAAATTCGTGAACGCTGTGAACGTCAACGCCGCCCGCAGCATCGAGCGAGCGGCACGTCCTCCCCACCCACAACCAGCGGCGTGTGTTGCACCATAGGTCGTCCATTGGTCGGAAGTGCGAACAGCTATGCGCATGTGTGGGGTCTGAAATGAGAGGAGTGGTGACGGGGGACAAAGCTCGGACGTTGAGCCTGCGGAGGGCGGCGTAACGAGGGAGCGGGCTAAAGTTCATGTCGGGCGAGTGTTGGCTGTTGCGGGCCAGAGAATAAACCCCCCCAGCAGCAGAAGACATTGGACCCAGCTCTCCCGCCTCTTCACCGCCGCCGCCCCCTCCCTCCTCGGCTCGTGTTTTAGCGGTACGCTCGAGGCGGTTTTGTTCACCGCGCCTTCGAGCCCAATACACCTTCGTCGTGTCGAGTGCTGGCGTTTTACTAAAGACTTGTGAGATGTGACCATGTGAGTCTATCTCGACTACCACACTAAAAGCCGTATAGTGAGCCACTCACTCGGGCGTCTCGGCTGACGTTGATCGATCAGCGTTGATCTCTCTAGCCTATCGGTCCCCCGCTCGATCCTCGGATCGCTCGCTCGTCGAATCGATCGACTGAGCTGTCGTAGTGGAGCGTATACTCTTCACACTTTTCTTTTTTCGAAATACGAAAACGCGCGCGGCACGAGGCGTAGATAGAAGAGAGACTGGCGTGCCCCGCGCCCGGCTGGCAGTAGGAAGGTACGCCGGTGAGACCACTGGTTTGGGGTTCGACCATAAATTCTCGCCACTGGAACGCTAACCGTACTTACTTACACGTTACAGCTGCTGTATCTGTACAGAGATGCCACGCGAACCTGCACCTCGCTCCTCGCTTCACGCTTGCCTCTTGGCCTTTATTTTGCACGTATGTGTGCATGATTCTGTGTACCAGAGAAACTGTGTGAAAGAAAGAAAACAAAGAAAACAAAGCAAACGAGGGATGGGAGAAGGACAGGGTCCCGACCTGCACGAGCAGGATGTTGGAAGCCACGCGGGTCTGAATTCTTGCATTGCCTTGTAAGCGGCGGCCACGCAGGCTTGCGCCACACCTTGCGCCACACCCGACGCCACTCCACCCCAGTGTGATTCCACGAGACGCCTCGCCCGCCGCTCCCTCCGCGCTCGCCCGCGGTGTGACCCAGAGGAGCTTGGAGCGGCCGCCACCCTTGCCACGCGCGCACACGGCCAGCATCCGTCACAGCGCGCCCGTGAGCGCGTGCCGGCTGGGCCGAAGCGAGAGAGGGGCCTCTCCTATGCTCTGCTCACCCGCCACGCGATGTCGACCGCAGGTGGTGCGGCGGCGAGCCCGTCTGCGAAGGACAACACACCGCGAGTCAGTGGAGGCTGCCGTGGTCCCTTTCCGGCCAGGCCGCCTCGAGTGCTCGGCACTGCCTGCGCGACGCCACCGCCTCCGTCCCGCGCCACCATGCACGCCCAAGACGAAGACTCCACAGAAGCCGCATTTGCACACGTGGCGCGCCTCACGGCCGAGACCTTCTTCGATCTGGGCGAGGCCAAGGTTATGGAGGCGCTCATCCAGGCTCCGCGCACTGCCAACGGCAGGCGAGTGCTGGCAGCTCGCGTCCAGTCTTGCCGGAGGTGTGGCTCTGATCAGGCTCGCCCACCGCGCGCAGGAGCCCGCTGCTCCAGCTCGACGAGGACGTTGCGGCGCGGCTGCACCTAGGCACAAAGCAAGTGCGGCAGTTCCTCGGCCGACTGCACGCTGACCGCATGGTTGTGCGGGTGCGCGCCGACGGCGCCTCCAAGGCGCAGGGTGCGGATATCCTGGAGCAGAAAGAGGGGCCTCTAGCCGCGGGCGACGTGCGCTGCTTTTATGGGCTCGACTACTCGACTTTGGTGCGCCTCTTTGCCTAGCCGAGACGGGGGCAGGAAAAAGGGATCAGACTGACTGCCAGCGACGGCCCTGTCGCAGGTGGACGTGGTCGCGTACAAGCTCGATGCGATGGAGCGCACGATCGAGGCGGACAAGCGCACCGCCAACGAGGTCCAGCACTCTAGACGGATCGTGTGGAAGTTGCCCCGGTGACCCCACACAGACACCCCAGTGCCTGCCGCCCGCCCCGTGGGCTGCCATCAGCATACACAAGACACAAGCTCACCGAAATCGGGCCGTCTCTTTCCCTTTTGTCCCGCTCTACCGCTATGCGCAGCACACACACACACACACACACACACACACACACACACACACACACACACACACGCACACACACACACACACACACACACACACACAAACCACTCACCCACGCGCACCGGGCCTTGGACTTTGAATGCCGTGGGGCTCTCCTGTCGTCTCGTCGCGGAGTCGCGAGGGACCAGCCTGGCCCTCGCCCCACCACCTCGTGCGTGTGGAGAAGTGTACCTTACCTTACCGTGCCTAGGTCCAGCTCTACCGCTGCGGCGGCTGCCACACGACGATAGACTCGCTGTCCGTCAACCCGTGGGGACCCTAGAAGCAGAAATCTCCCCGTATCTCCCCGTATCTCCCCGTATCTCCCCGTATCTCCCCGTATCTCCCGTACCTCGGCGAGGAGCGGCGGACCCTAGAAGCGGAAAACGGATCGCTGTCTCCCAATGCTCGAGGACGTCTTCAGCGCATGCATTCACAGCTGTATTCGCTGTACCCGTAGCCGCGTGTATGCACGCGGTGCTCCGAGTACGCGGCACGAGACCGGACTCCCGCCCCAATGTTGGTGTACTCACACTTGTAGGTGGATGATGTCGTCGGGCTCGCTGCAGTGCGAGGCAGCTCCTTGCCCGTGCAGCAGCAGCCCAGCGCACTCTGCACGGGACCCCGCCCGCGCCTAGTAGGCGTGCGGCTCGGAGCTGTCCGAGGTCGACAACTCGGTCAAGCTGCGCGAGTTTGAACAGCGGAAGGAGGAGCTGGCCGACCTGCTGCAGCTTCGCGCGGCGCTGTGTGACGTCCGCGACGCTGAGCCGCCACTCTACAAGCGGCCTCTCCGTGTCGACCCAGCCGCCAGTGACGCCTCCGACGGCCTCGTGGGAGGTGCCGGCGGCAGCCGCAGTGTCGGGCTGGGCCATGCTGCCGGCGGCGGCGAGAGCACACTCGGCAAGTCGCGAGGGCCGGCAGCGGCTCGAGAAGCCACCTCGGCGCCGCCAACGTCGGTCCCGTGGATGCTCTCGGCAAGTGAGGCGGCGGCGGCGGCGGCGGCGCGCGCGACGGGAGCGGACGCACAGGAGGCGGCGGCGGGAGACGGCGCGGCAGGCGACGCACAGGCGCAAGCGTGGGAGGAGCGGGTGCGGGCAGCGGCGGCTACCGTCAGCGAGAGTGGCGCTAGTGGTCAGGGAGGCGAGGCGGCGCCGGCACACTCGCCCGACGCACGGTCCCGGGCGGGCGCGGAGGGCGCGGGCACGGAGGCGGCGGCGCCGGCGGAGGAGGAGGAGGAGGAGGAGGAGGAGGAGGAGGAAGTGGTGCTGGTTCAAGGGCTGCCAATGCCCTTCTCGGCCGTCACGGAGGAGGACCAGCAGCGCATGACGAGCGAGGAGTTCGCACGCTATGAAGAGCTGTATGCCGAAGCGGTGGGCTGACAAGAGTCTCTTGTGTGGAGCACGGCTTGCGGCCCGCCGCGGTCGGCGGTCGGTAACTACTCTCGGCCTCGTCTCGGAGTCTGTGTCTACGCTAGTCTGTAGAGACTGACTCACACCTCTCTCCGGTTCCCCGGTCCTCGCCCTCGTCGACCCCCCCCCCCCCCCCCGACCCCGACTGAGGTATGAGAGATACTCACACTCACACTCGTCGGGAGCTGTGCGATTTGAAGCAGCAGATCTTGCACCGAGCAGTGTAGCGGGTGCCGATGCAACTCACAGATGTATATCATGTATTGCACACAAACGAAACGGAAGCGCCACGAGAACGCGTTGCCCCCCCCCCCCCCCCCCCAGGAGTCGGACAAAGGGGCGCCGCATGTCCCCCCGGAGATGGAGGGCGGCGGCGAGGCGGCGCGTCGCGGCGTGCGCAGTGGATAGCTAAGAAGAGGGAGCACAGCTTGCGCGCCGAGAAGAACGCGAGATGCGCTAGTGGCAATTATGACGGTGGGGCCTAACCGGGTATGCAACTAGAGAGCACGCGACGGCGCATGCCAAGCGCAACTACGCGGCACATGCAGGAGCGCCGACTGGCACTCGAGGAGGAAGGAGGAGGTAGGGCAAGCCCGTGGCAAAGGGGCCGTCGAAAAAGTGGTGGGGAGCACACTAGTTAAAGCCAAGACGCAATTGCGGAAAGCACAGAAGCACCTGCGGAAACCGCACCTAAGTCTGCGGAAACCTCGGCGGCAAGCGGCAGGATCGGCAGCTGGCAACGGAGGGTTAGCTGCTCCTCGCCCGGCGCGAAGGTCTGGTTCCAGCTCTCTAGCACGCCGTCGGGAAGCTTGTCCGGAAGCCGCATGGGCATCATCCAGAGGCAGCCGCTCGCAGTGGCGGAGGCGAGCAGCAGCACGCCCGACTCGCAGAGCATTGAGTAGCACCTCGCCAAAGTCGTCGGCTGTGAGTAACGGTGCACCACCGCCCTCGTTGCAGGCCCACAACAGCGGCATTAGCTCCTCACGCAGCTCGCCGCGCGTGGCGAGCGCTTCGAGGCCCGCGAGGAGCACAGAGCTCGCCACCACTACCGCCGGCTCGCGTTCAACATGACGCGCCACCAACCGCTCCGCAAAGACGCGGTCGAATGAGCCGTCGGCGGCGTTCAGGCGGTGGTCGAGAAGCGGCTTGAGCAATGCCGTTACGAGAGCCGGGTCGATGTACACAAGCTGGCCAATGACAGCTCAGCGCAGGAAGCCGGGTGAGTGGGCTGACTCTATCGAGTTTTACATCTACCTTCAATTCTTCCGCGCGTGAGCGCAACAGCTTATGCAGAAACAAAGAAAAGCTGCAGCGTTCACGACAACATGACTACGGAGCGCACCACACTCCTCTCCTTTAAATCCCTGTGTGGTGGCGGCGTGCCGTTCTCCCATCCCTCCCTTGGGTTGTGTGTTTTCTTTCTTTCTTTCTTTTTACGGATGGAGAGAGGAGCTACGAGTCACACTCGAACTTGTATTTATACATAACCGCGTATGACGTACCTCTATCCAACAACGACAGCCAGGGGCGCCGCCGAGGTGCAAAACAAACAACTAAAAATCTCTCTCTCTCTCTCTCCGAGGTAGATTTAGAAGCCAACAAGAAATGTGTCACATTTCTTTCTCCGAGGTGCCCACGGCCATCCCCACCCGCGCCCAGATGGGCCGCGATGAGAGCGCGCCGAGCGCGAGGGCGGCTCCCCATCGTTGATCGGAAAGCCAATAGGCTCACCAAAGTTCGCAGGGCAACGCCGAGGAGAGCCCAACAAGCTATGGAGAGCCCACGAGAAAGCGGATTTGGCACGAAGGTCTTGTCGGCAAACAAGCTCACCTTTCTTGTCAACTCGCCCATCTCAGCGTCTGCCGCACAGTTTTCGACTTGTGCTTCAGGCCTCGACGCAGCGAACGCGCGCCAGCTCCGCAACTCCATCCTCTTCTTTTACGCTCCCACCACCATCCCCGCTCTGCCACCAAGTGAATTCGAAGAAGATGAGTACGGAGAGGTGCACAAGGCCAAGTTCAACATGACGTCGACGCGGCGCGAGGCCGCGCGATCGAGACGACGAGCTTGGCCGACACCACAGCCGCGCACGGTGTGCGACGGCAAGACGACGGATGCGACGCCGTTTGGCGCGCGGGCTCCTCCCGCCCGTCGTGCAGTAGACAGCCGCGCACGGTGTGCGACGGCGAACATGACGGACACAAGCTGTCATGACGCAGTTAGTAGAGTGTGCGATGGCAAGGCGCGGTTCCGCTCGCGAGCCTCAGCGAACACACTGGGTGACCAGGATGCGCCCCCATACGCGGCTCGGTGAGCCAACAGAAGACACAACTGCTAGGTAGGTCAGCCCCACGGTCCGTGTGACATGCGTGGACACATGTGAGGGCTGGGGGACAGGTGAGCCTCCGGCTGGACTCACACCAGCAATGCAGAGAGCAGCATGTGCACAGCCAAGGTGCGTGTGACAGCTTAGTGACAGCTCAGCGCAGAAGCCGGGTGAGTGGGCTGACTCTATCGAGTTTTACATCCGGACAGACGAGCCTCCGGCTCGACTCACACCAGCAATGCAGAGAGCAGCACGTGCACAGCCAAGGTGCGTGTGACAGCTCAGCGCAGAAGCCGGGTGAGTGGGCTGACTCTATCGAGTTTTACATCCGGACAGACGAGCCTCCGGCTCGATTCACACCAGCAATGCAGAGAGCAGCACGTGCACAGCCAAGGTGCGTGTGACAGCTCAGCGCAGAAGCCGGGTGAGTGGGCTGACTCTATCGAGTTTTACATCCCTACCTTCAATTCTTCCATGTGAGTCTGCAGCTCACACCTTGTACTCCAGTCCAGAACTGCCAGTCGGTCATGCGCGCGCAGCGCGCCGGCCGCAAGGCGGCCTCCGGCCGCCATTTGTAAATGTAGGGCCTCAAACTATGCAACACTCGCGTCGCGTGATTACGAAACGTGTCCAGGGCTTGTGTGCCAGCTCGCGCGGAGGCTGCGCGCATTCGTCTGCAGCCTGTCAGCTAGTGAGTGCAGCCTCGCCTCCATCCAGATATGGCGCGACCGCTCCTTGCACCGCCGCTGGACTGGGTTCGTGACCTCGATGTGACGCAGGCGGAGGCCGGCATTGGACACGACGCGGAGGGGCGTCCAGTGGGGCGGGTTGACGTCCACGCCGCCTACCTCCGGATGCTGGCCAGCGTTCTGACGAGCTCGTCGCTCATGTGTGACGCCGCGCAAACAATGGCAAAGTATCTGAAGTGCGTGGAGCGGTACAGCACGGGCGGTCCAGTCGGTGAGGCCAATTGGCCCAAGGTCGGCACGACGATGGTCGGCCACAAGCGTCTGAAGAACATTGTCAATCTGCTGCTCGACGCGCGCGCCGCTAACGTCTCGGGGAGCTACGTCGAGTGCGGCGTGTGGCGCGGTGGAATGTCTATCTTCGCAAAAGCGGCGATTGAGGTCTACCAAATGAAGCGGCGTGTGTACCTATGCGACTCGTTCCAGGGGCTGCCGCTGCCGCGCTCAGGCAGCCTGCGGCCCGACGAGACGGTGTACACGGCTCAGTGGGTCAACGATTCGCTCGCCAAGAGCGAATATATCGTGACGCGCAACTTCGGCCGGCACGGGGTCCCAATGAATGGAGTTCGCTTGGTGCCGGGCTTCTTTGTCAATTCTTTGCCCAAGCTGCGTGACCAGCTCAAGGGCCGCAGCGAGCGGCTTGCACTGCTGCGACTGGACGGCGACATGTACGACGCGACGATGGACATCTTGTACAACTTGTACGACCTGGTTGAGGTAGGAGGCTTCGTGATCATGGACGACTTCGGCTGGGCGGAAGGCACCAACGCCTCCAAGCCCTCCTTGTGGGGCGCCAAGAACGCTGTGCTCGACTTCCGTGCCGTGCACAAGATTGAGGACCACGCGCACGTGTTCCACAACATCGACGACGCGGGCGCGTGGTTCCGCAAGGGCCGCGAAGTCACGGTCCGTCGCCGGCTGTACGAGCGCGGCGTCGAGCAAGGCGACTACAGTGCATTGCGCCCGACGCCGTTGCTCACGGCGGCGGACTACAGGCGCTTTAGGCGCAAGTACGATGCACACGCAGCTCGCATTCTCCCAGTCACGAAAGTCGAGCAGCAAAGTTGAGTTCTCCTCAAAATCAGCCAATGCCCCCGAAAGGCGTGTATTGGCCAAGGGCGCACCATGCTGGTCGCAATTTCTTTTGATAACAGGCAGGCCTTGCGAGTAGGCCCTACATTTACAAATGGCGGCCTTCGGCCGCCTTGCGGAATCAGTGTGCGGAATTCGCGCTGCGCGCGCATGACCGGGTAGTAGTTGCGGGATGAACATGCCGTTGTGGACCACGCAAGGCAGTCGGGCTTGCAGGCCCGTTGTCGCCCGCGCCGTCGATGCACAGGTGAGTAGGGTGTATTAAGGAGGGGATGTGTGCACTAAGATTGGGGGTGGGGTGTGGGCACCGATGCCATTTGGAATTCACGCGGGTATTATGATTATTCCCGCGCGTATTATCGATATTCCCGCGAGTATTATCGTTCTCTGGTAGGACGGGAACGAGATGATAGTAGGGAGTAGAAGAAAGCAAAGAGGAGCCCTGCGCACGCACGACTCCGCAGGAGAAGCCCCTCCCCAGACAAAACACAAGGGAGAGGTGGGTGGGTCACAGAAAACTGCGGCCGCCAGCGACAGAGCGTCTCGCTGGCGGACGGCGAGAGGAACACAAAGGGACGTCCGGACGTCCATCCACTGGGATGAGATAACTGGAGATCTAAGGTCGAATCTCCCGATTCCACAGCCGCCCACAGGAGCGCCGCCTCAACACGGGGTCTCGGCTCTATCGAGCCATGCTAGCTCCAGCCGCAGCCCCACCCGGCCGCCCGAGGGTGTTCCCGCAGGCAGAGAAGACCAATCCTGGGGGAAGTAACCTTCTCTGGTAGGACGGGAACGAGATGATAGTAGGGAGTAGAAGAAAGCAAAGAGGAGCCCTGCGCACGCACGACTCCGCAGGAGAAGCCCCTCCCGCCCGTGCTTGCGCAGCGCAGCCTCCTGCAGGTCCTCCGCGACCAGCGCGGTCACCGCATCCTCCGCGGAGGCCCCCGGTTGGACGAGGTGCTGCCGATCATGAACGGCCGTCGCGAGGATGGCCAGCTGGTCCGCCAGCGAGAGCTTAAGCTGAGGCGCGGTCAGAATCTTGGCGGCCAGGCGGCTCACCAAGGTATTTGCAGTCGAGACTGAGGGCGACGGCTGGATGACTAGCTGGTAGAGCGCGCCCAGCGAGGTGGCGAGCATGATCCGCCGCTCCTCGATGCGCCGCCTCTCATCTACCCCGCCGGCCTGCATGCGGAGCAAGTCCGTGAAGTCCTCGAGCCTCGTGTGCGGGTCCGCGGAGGTAGACTGAAAGATGACGGGGAGCGAAGCGCCCTTGAGCAAGCGAGGGATTTGGAGCGCGAGCATCGTAGGGTTGGCGGCCGCCGCCCCCACGCTTTGCACGATAGCTCCTTGGAGAAGGCCGGCCGTGAGTCTCGCGGGGGCTGCCGGGGGCAGGCGGGCCGCCCTTGTAGCTATCGGTCCCAAATGGAAAGAGAGCAGCGAGTACAGCAGCAGAGGCAACTCCCCGCCCGCCTCGAGCGCGCGAAGCGGGAGTTGCGTAAGGAAGAGCAGGTCCTGTGGTCCTGGCACGACCGGCACCACGGCTGCGGCTTGGCCCCCTCGACCGCGGCCCCGGCCTCTCCCCGCGGCCGGCGCCGGGACGGCGGGCGCGTCAAAGTCTTCACCGAGAAAGATGTCCGAGTGCGAGACCACCCAGACCCCTGGGTTGGCCATTGCCAGACCGGCGAGCCGCTGGTGCAGCACGCCGATCTTCTCCATGGAAGTGGCAAAGAGGTTCGCCGCGTCCAGAGCGGTCAGAAGCCGCGACCAGAATGCCCCATTGAAAAGCACATTGAGAACGTGGTTCCCATCGAGGAGGGTGCCTGTCTGCTGGTCCACGCTGAACCGGCACCGCGGCAGGAAGGCGCCCTTGGCGTCACTCTGCCCCAGGGTGTAGTTGGTCACTGCTCCTGCATTGTCGTACACCGTGGTCCAACTCAGACAAGGCGTGTGGTCCTTTACGTGCTGAGCCCCTGGAGCGAGAACGAGCGCTGCATCACTGGTGATCTGAACTTCGTCAACGACGACGACGATGGGCGCCTGCGCAGCTGGCGGGGCCTGCTGCTGCGCCATCTTCACTGCGTCCTCTCCTCTCCTCCCACCTCACAGAAAACTGCGGCCGCCAGCGACAGAGCGTCTCGCTGGCGGACGGCGAGAGGAACACAAAGGGACGTCCGGACGTCCATCCACTGGGATGAGATAACTGGAGATCTAAGGTCGAATCTCCCGATTCCACAGCCGCCCACAGGAGCGCCGCCTCAACACGGGGTCTCGGCTCTATCGAGCCATGCTAGCTCCAGCCGCAGCCCCACCCGGCCGCCCGAGGGTGTTCCCGCAGGCAGAGAAGACCAATCCTGGGGGAAGTAACCATATTCACGCGTGTATTATCTGAAATATATTCCGGTGTGAAGAGAGGGAAAACCCCGAGGGGAGGGCCCAGACCTACCCTACCTACCCCGGCATGAGTGCCGCCCAAGCAAAAATAAAATACACGGTCCCGCGGGAATTAAGCAATACTCCCGCGGACATTATCCTATAATGCACGCGTGAATATCATAATACACGCGTGATTTACTGAATATGTTTCAGATAATAGATAAAAAATATAAGAAAGGGTATATTCTGGTGGTATGCACAGAGTATATGTCCGACCAACATGCGGATCGAATGCATAATGCGGGGGGGACGGCTACGTGGCAATGCACAAAAGTCGATTGCGACGACGCAGCTAGGCTGGCGGTTGCGCACGACAGTGCTTGGCACGCGCGCGCGCAGCCCTTCGCCCGCGCATCGCTACAGCCTGCACACCACGGCGCTGACGACGCACTGACGACGCTGGCTCGCGCGTGGACCTGGTTCAGCTACGCCAACTACGGGGGCGGGGGCTGCCCGCTGCAGCAGGTGCGCTTCAACAGGCTGCAAGCCATAAGTTGCAAGCTGTGCAAGTCACACGTCACGAGCGGCGAGTGGCAGCTCTGCAGCTCTTCAACAGACCAGCATCGTCCTCGTTCTCGTCCTCTTCTCTGAGCGCAGCTACACTCATCTTAAGAGTAGCAATGCTGACCAATGCTCATCTTCAAGAGTAGCAATGCTAACCAATACCCATCTTGAGAGTAGCAATGCTGCTTACAAGTGATGAGTACAGGTGCTGACCAGCATCGTCCTCGTCCTCGTCCTCGCCACCTCCGCTCTCTCGATGATGGCCAGAATCGTGCCGCACGGGGTGGGCGATGCCAGAGCAACGTCAGACTCAGAGCCAAGGCCATGCCGAGGCCATATGCCGAGAGGCCATGCGCCGAGGCCATGAGCCGAGGCCGTGCCGAGGCCATGCCGAGGCCATGCGCCGAGGCCATGCGGAGTGTGAAGATAAACATATACAGGGAGGGGGAAAAGCCAAAAAGCGAAAGCGACAGCCGACGACAGCGAGTTGCAGCTCGACACAAATAACGGGAGAACCGCGAGAGAGCCGCAGTGTACCAGCAGCAACACGAGCCGTACGACCATGCGGTCGACGGCTTTCCGCCAGGCTGGTCGGCAAAGTCCTCTTCACGCGCGCTTCGCCTTGCCCCTGGCTGTCACGCCATCGGCTTTGCCGCCGCGAAGCAGCTTCTCCTCCGCAGCAGAGAGGTGGAACTTGTGCTCGGTGATCTGCAGGTTCTCCGCCTCGGTCGCGTAGAGCTTGTTGTAATCGGGCTGCTGCCCCGGCTGGCCGCCGCCTGCCGCCATGCCCATCTGCTGCTGCATGAGCGCAGAGTCATCTGTCGTTGAGCCGGCGCCGAGCACGATCGAGTAGAGGCCGCGCATGCCAAACATTGCGAGGATGTACCTACCACCAGGTGCCAGCCCCTCTCAAGTGCGCTGCCGCGCGCGCGCGCGCGAACGAGGGAGGCTGCCGCGCCATGACATCGAGGTGATGTAGGCGGTGTCGAGCGTCGACAGGTTCACCCCACGCTGGAGCATCCCTTTGAAGGAGGGGGTGAGCGGGAAGGGAATCTTGCCCAGCACGAAGCCAGAGAAGAAGTGCGGGATGATCACCATCATCAGCATCTGCGGCACCATCATCGCCATGTTGCCCTGCATCATCTTGCTCATCATGTTCGGGTCCTTTGCGGGGGACGCGGCGGTGGGCGTCAGGGAGAGGCGGCGGCTACGGCGGGCGGGGCCGGGATGTACATGCGCACCGACATGGCGGCCATCGGGTTGGGCGCGTCCTGCTTCTGCATCAACAGGCCCTTCTCCTTGTCACAGAAATGGTGTTTGCGCGCTGCAAACGCCGCAGCGGGCACCCACCCCGCGTTGGCTCGCAGGCGCCGCGCGCGCATCAGCAAGTTGTTCTGCTGCACCGTGTCGCGCTTGGTCTTCTCGCTCGACCGCATCATTTTCGTGACGTTATTGCGCAGGATGCCCATCAGGAACATGATGACAAAGATGGGAATGAGCACCCAGTCCCGAATCGACGGGTCCAGCACCAGGTCTGGGTAGGAGAGCTGATCAGACATGGCAAACGTCGCCCGAGACTGCCGCCGCCCGCTGCGCCGCCTGTCCCGGGGCAGGGGGGCATCGGAGGAGAGAATGAGGCAAGGGCGACGGCCGAGTGACGGAAATGCGCACGCGTGGCGCGCACCCGGGGAGAGCCGCAAGATGGGGCGGCTTGGTTGGGCAAGGGTCGCTCGCGCAAGCAAGAAAAAGCTGGTCGGCGCCGTCCACCCCGCCCGCCTCCTCCTCCTTCCCCCCCCTGCCGCCGCCTTCCCCGTCACCTCCCTCGCCATCCTCTCCTTCACCGCCTTCCCCGAGGTTGTCCCCTCCCTCCCCGCCTGGACCGCCTCCCCCTCAGCCGCCTCTTCCTTTATTGCCCCCCCCCCCCTTTGGCGGCTTCCCCTACGGACCCCCCCCTTGGCCCCCCGGGGTTTCCGCCACCTCCACCGCCTCTTTGGCGGTTCCCCCTCCTATACCTCGGTGGTTTTCCCCCCCCCCGCCGCCGTTTCCCTAATCCTTTCCCTCGCCGCCCCTGCTACCGCCGCCTCCCTTTCCCCCCCCCCCCCCCCACACACCCCCCACGCCCCACGCCCCACGGCCGCGGAAGCTGCTCGCCGCGGAAGCTGCTCGACAGGTGCCTCGCAGCTGCGTATTCTCGTATTATCTTCGAGTAAGGTATTGCGTGGGGACGGTGCGTATTCTCGTATCACTAGCTAGTGTCGTGTCCACTAGCTCCGAGTAGAGGGGGCGCTCCGCTGCTAGGGGAAACCTGGAGCGCGGACTAACCCTCGGAGAGTATTCTTTAGCTCCGAGTAGAGGGGGCGTTCTGCTGCTAGGGGAAACCCGGAGCGCGGAGCTAACCCTCGGAGAACCGTGTTATGGCCCTGCGACCGCGCACCCCCCAGGGCTAGGGCTCTCTTGCCCGCAACCCGATGCCGAGCGTCCGGCCAACTGGGTGCGCTTCTCAGCTCCCCGGTCCTGGGCGTGAGGTTACTGTCTGACCGCACTCCAAGTGCTCCAAGTGCCCTCGGAAGCGGTGGAGCCGGGAGAAGCTGGCGGAGATGAAGGGCGGCAGCGGAGGAAGCGACACCAACAACGAGGGAAACGACCAGACCGGTCGTCGCATAACGCTCGGGAGACGAGCAAGAGAGCGAATCAAGGAGGGTTGAGACCCTAGGAAGGCGAGGGGTGAGCCCTCAGGCGGGGGGGTCTACTCAAACGCCGACGCAAGTGAGTGTAGAGTGGTGGTGTGGGGCGTGCAGTATGGTGTTCATTAGCTCCGAGTAGAGGGGGCGTCCTGCAGTTAAGGGGAAACCCGGTACGCGGGGCTAACCCTCGGAGACCCGTGTTTACTTTAAGGCCCTTGCCCTGCGAACGCGCACCCCCGGGGCTAGGGCTTTCTTGCCCGCAACCCGATCCCGATCATCCGGCCCGCTGGGTGCGCTTCTGAGCTCCCCGGCCCTGGATGTGAGGCTAATGACTGCACTCCAAGTGCTCCAAGTGCACTGTAAAGGAGCCTTTATGGGCTTCCAGTATCGGACCTTCAAGACATGCGCTTTTGGCCGGTGGCCTCCTCGGACATGGTACCTCCGGTGAGATAGTGGCTGCCAGTTCGAGACTGGGGCCGATCGAACTTGACTTGTTCGGAGGAGGAATCCGGCCAGCACGGGTACAAACAAAACAAAACAGGGAGGCCCCAAATGACGCGTGAGTGTTAGATTTGTTTGGTATTGCTAAAAATCTCTCTCGGGTACAAAGAGGGGCCCGGAGAATCCCCAGCTGCGGAAACGTAGTGTCGCTCAAGAGGTGCGATACTGCGGGGGAGTGTAAGGTGCCTAACCTCGCTGGTATTGTGTATCTGTGTAACGAACGATTACCTGCTGATTACCCGAGAGTAACCCGAGCGAGATAGATTACTAATCGTGTGTGTGTGTGTGTGTGTGTGTGTGTGTGTGTGTGTGTGTGTGTGTGTGTGTGTGTGTGTGTGTGTGTGTGTGTGTGTGATTTGCTCTCTCTCTTGTGTGCGTGCGTGCGTGCGTGCGTGCGTGCGCTGAAAACGCGAGATCACAGCGCAAAGGGGTCGGAATCGACCCCATCCAGTGCTCAAGTGCTCAAGCAGCGAGCGAGCGAGCAGCGAGCGCGCGCTGATGAATGTGATTTCCCAAATTACACTTGGCTGGGCTCCCCAGGGTTTGCTCGGCAGGTGGCTTCCAGGGTTTGCTCGCCTTGGCCATCATTCATCAAGGTGCGGCATCCGGGGCTCCGTGAGAATCGCACCCTGCCTGCCCTCGCAGGTGTCCGTCCGTCAACTCGAGGCCCGCCAGCCAGCCATCCCAAGCTAGTCCCCATCATTAGTAGCCTCGGGTGATCTCGGGTAATCTCAGGTAATCTCTCGGGTAATATGGGGCGATCTCGCATTTTATGCTACCAGGTCACAGTATGGCATATGCGAGCACACACACACACACACACACACACACACACACACACACACACACACACACACACACACACACACACACACACACACACACACACACACACACACACACACCGCTGAGAATTTTAGCGGGGCTACACGGGAGTGGCGCCCATCCTACCCATCCCTCCCTTGGGTTGGCGGTTGCCTGTTTTCTTTCTTTCTTTCTTTCTGGGCACACGGGACTGGCGCGCACCGAAAAAGAATTTCACAACACCGAAAAAGAATTTGTCGGCTAACCTCCCGTACGTGTTTGTTAGCTTCTTCCCCGGGCTGTTCCGTCTCCTCATCTCTTTCCCACCTAGGGCGTAGGGGCGGGGTCGGGCGTGACGCGTGTGTGCGCGCGCGGCGCGGTGCAGTGTGTGTGTGTGTGTGACTGCGACCGCCATGCGACAAGCTCTAGGCCCTACTAGTCTAGGGACCATCCGTCCGTTGTTTGTCGTTGCACGAGGCTTGTAAATTAAGAATTGTCCTTTAACCTTGAGGGTTGTTATTTTCCCCTTTAACACCTTTTAATTAGATATTACATATTAAATTGATATTAAAAAAATAGCGCGGATAGCATTTACCCATCTCACAGTAGAGAGGTGTCCGTTTTTATTTATTTATTTAGCGCGGATAGCAATATTTTTAGAGGGAGGTCTCACGAGTCACGTTTCCCCCTCAAAGTTGTAAGGTCACACGCTATTCCGGCCGTACACGTCGCTCGCTCGCTCCTGAATGTTTGTTTCGTTTATCACGTCACGCGCTCTACGTCTACAAGCCTCCCGGGTGGTGAACCGCCTGCTGGGCCATCGCGCGCACCCACTCGATCGTCTCGGGTGCATCGCAAGCCGCTACTCGCGAAAAGGCCCATTGCATTGCGAGCGAGGAGATGATGGGTATCGTCAAGTTGTCGTTGATCCCGAATGGCTCGTGCAGCTCGACCAGCGTCGCTGCGAGCGCACCGGCAAAGGCAGGGTACTCGCGTAGTTCGACCTACTCACGCAAGCCAACCTCTGTGACGGGGGCCACTGCGAGGCGGGGTCCATGCCCCGCGGCCCACCGACAGGAAGACGCTGCAGCAGGTGGCAAAGCAGACGGCAAACATCGCGAGTGAGCCTTCGAGCGATTTTTTGCCCTGTCGGCCCAGTCGCATGGTGCAAGTCTCTCCGCCAAACGAGACGCCGATGATGGCGGCCGACATGTCGCCGAGTATGAGAAAGAGCATCGAAACGGTGGCGATCGACGGCGGCGAAAAGGCGATCGTGAGGGTGCAGCCGAGAGAAAAGTAGCATCCCCCTGTCCGAAAAGAAAAACAGCCGCGCAGGGTCAGCGGGCCAGCTGTTAGGGGGGGCAACGTGCGGGCGCACCAGTGAGCCTTTGTCGCTCGGACTCGCGCAGCAGCGAAGCGAGCGGCCAGTTACGCGCGATGACGCCGCCGGGAAAAGCCACTCGCAGCAGGTCGAGCGTCCAGCCGACCACCGTGATGACGACACAGATTTGGACGCAAGCAATATTTTCGAAGCCGATGGCGAGCAAAAACTGGTGGGTCGTTGGCACGAGGAGCCCGGCGATGTGGAACGTCTTCCGCTCGATCTCCGCCGCTGTCCGCTGCACCTTTGTCAGCGCGACTCCACACGCGGTAAGAAAGTCGCGAGGACGGGAGAGCGTGTTGAACGCCACCACGCTGAGAAGCGCGGCCACTCCCAGCGTGAGGAGATAGTGGAGGAGGTGAGTCGGCAGAGGAGCGGATTCGAGCACCATGCAAGCTATGCTGGCGCCGCTCAGTACAAACGAAGGGCCAGCTATCGCCCGGTCGCCTCGCTGCAAACGTCTAGGCGGCGCGGGGGGGGCCTCGCCCCCACGAGTGATTTCTTTTCCCATTTCTCCTCCTTACTCATTGCAACGTGCTTGCAACCCTGTGAGCTCTGTAGTAGCATCAGGTGCGACGGAACGGAATTTTGGATTTCCCCCCCCCCTGGCTGGCCCTTTCTGCAGCCCAACGGCAACGCGCGGAGTGGACGGCGCTTCTCGTGAGAAGACAGAAGTGCGTGCTGCTCGAGAGGTGACAGGTGCGGTGTGCTGGCGCGGGGTGCGCGCTGCCGCCGTGGAGCGTGGACCGACGGTGCACCATGTATGCGGTGGTGCGCGCGCGGCTCTTGCGCAGTGGTAAAGATAAATGAGCCAACTCGCAACTCCGGGGGCGCCCGGGCGCCTCTCGCAGCGCGCAGCGGGACTCAGCGCGCGGCGACCGGCGGGGTCCGCCGCCCCGCATGGTATGATTTTGGGGGGGGGGGTCTCGGGCGCTGTGTGTGTGGGGGGTCACGCTGAGGAATGGGAAGAACGCCGTCGCAACCCGCCGAACACCCCGCTGCTGCCTCGGCGTGGAGATGGCCTCGATGTGCCGAGAGCTGCGAGCGGCAAGGTGCCTGCGCAGGGGATGACGCAGACGTCTCAGCGCCCACGAGAACGGTGAAGCGAAGCCGTCTCTGTCCGGAGAGTGAAGGAGAGCATGCTGTCCTTGAGACGCGCCGCAGCCGGAGAGAGGGACCCCATCTGGTCTGGCGCATGGGACCCCATCTGGTCTGGCGCATTCGCGGCGAGAGCAAGAGGGGCGCAGAGTTTGCCTGGCAATGGTGCCCCGCTCCCGTCGATTGACGGGGGTGGTGGAGACGGCGGTGCGGCCAAAGCGGCTCGCACCATGCCCCACAAGAGCGCCACGTTGGTTTGCTTCTCGACCGACACCGCGATGAAGGGGTGCGCCTCCGCCAGCGCGTGGATCTGGGGCAGCGGGCATGGACGGCGGTCCGTCTTGCTGCACACCTTCGGGAAATCAGGGGCGGGGGCGGCGGGTGAGGCGTCGGGCAGAGGCATGGCCAGGGAAGGGGAGAGGGCGTCGGCGGCAGCAGTGACAGCGAGCGCGCGTCTGGGCGGCGCGTACCACGATCGCCGCCCCCTGTCCGTCTGCGCGCAAGTGGTCTGCGACGTACTCGGCGAGAGGCCGCTCGAGCGACGCCTCCCACACGACGAGGCTGAGCTGCACGGCGACACTGTGCGGCGGGGCACCATCGACGTGGCGCTCGATCGGGAGGTCGATGCCTTCGGCGGCGGCGAGGGCGCGAAGCGCCTCCACGAGGGCACTGCCGCCGACGCCCCTCTCCCCCAACACCAGCACGCGCGGCGGACCGCCATCGGCAGAGTCTGCGACCGCGGGCGCACAGGCGTCTTCGGAGCCGCCCGAAGGGGTGGGGCGGGGCGCGTCGGCGGCGTAGTTCTCATCGGACTCGCCGCAAACATCGTCACTGTCGCCGTCAACGGTGATCTCAGGGATCGTACCCAAGTTTCTTAGGTGGTGGGAGTGACGGCGCATCTCGCAGACGACGCGGTGCATTGCAGCAGCCCGTGTCTCCGGCGACCACGAGAGGAGCAGCGCGATCAGCAGGAGGAGCACCCGCGCAAGCAAGTCCAGCATCGCCGAGGCGCCGCGGCCGATCGAGCGCACGAGAACGAGCTGCACGATCTTTGTGATCCCAAGCCGCTCGAGCCGGTCCGCATCGGGCGGGGCCACGCCCCGGGCTTGCATCAGCCAACAGACAGCCACAGTTGCGACTCTTCTGGACGCGGCCTTCGAAGGCATGTGGCTGAGTAGGTCGCGATAGATCTGGCCCTTGCGGACACTCACTGGCGCGGCGAGGCGGCTGGGCGCTGCAAGAGTGCGCACGGATGTTTCTTTTTTCTGTCAACAAACTTTTATTTAGGAATGACTTCTCTCACTGATGTCAAGAGAGAAGAACCTCGCGGTCCGCTGTACAAGGATGTGCTGACTCGAACCCCCCTTAAAAAGTGTTTCTTTTTTGAGAATTTTGTTAGACTCCCAACAAAAGACCGCTGCAAAAGACCGCTGCAAAAAGAGTCTCGGCTTGGAGACAGCGCATGTTTCTTTTCTTTGAAAGATTTTGTTTTATTCTTTTATTTAGGAATGACTTCTCATAATCACGTGGGTCGTGGGGGGTGCCCGAGCCACGCCTGCTTCGGGGGCAAAGACATGGGCTCTATGGCTCAGACTGGACTCCTCTTGGTCCCTTCTGATGCCCTAGGCCACACCTGGGCCTTACCTGGGGTTCTAGGGGCCGGCCAGGGTTTGCCTCCCTAAAGGGGCCCGAAGAACCTAAGAGAGAGATGTTTGTGTCAGCACACATGAGCCGAGTTTCCGGGTCTGGCGTCTGGGGCCAAAATCAGCAAAATCGGCAAATTACCGATACCCGGTATACCTAAATGACCCCCCCTCCCGGGTAGACCTTTCCTAAAAATACCCGGGGCCGGGCAGTTTGCCGATTCTCCCGATTTTTGTCAAGTTTTGCCTCAGATTTGCCTGAGATCATTTCTTGTTGGTTTGAAAAATCTCTCAGACCAGCATCTCATCTCAGACTCAGGGAAACTCGAGAGCTCGGCCAGAGTGGAGCACCACCCACCCGCTCTCGTTTCCCTGGAAATTTCGGAAACACAAATTGCTGGGGGCCCTCTGGGCTCTGGCTTTCTAGTTCTGGCAGCTGGCCGTTGGGGCCGGAAACCCTGCACAGGCCAGGTTCGAGGAGAAACTTCTTACTGCACAGGCCCTCGACGCTCGAGTGCAGGCCAATAGCGAATAGGGGTATAGGGTAGGCTGGGGGAATTCGCTGTGATTTTTTAAGCAGTGTCAAACAAATTTTGCAAGGAAGGAAGGCCAAAAAAAGCGAACGAAAAGGGGGGGGCGGGGGGGGGGGGGCACATGCGACATACAGGTCATGTGGCGACGCGGAAAGGTGAAAAAAGAAACAGCTGAGCACGGAGGGATGGGTTACCCGGCCAACGATATTTTCCTGCTTAGCGCGATTTACCCAGTCTCCCACAATTCATGTTTCAGCTTACCCGGTCGCTAAAATTTCTCAGGGCCCGACGGCAACATACTTTTCTCTTTCAGATTACCCGCTCGAGCAAATTTTGGATCTCTCGTTTCAGCTTACCCGGACACGGACGGCTGCCTAGCTAGGCGCAAAGGCCGGACTCAGCGTGAACCACGGCGTGCGCAGCCATTGCGAGCGTGCACCTCGTCCAGCCACCTGCGGCACGTGGTCCTAAGGAGAGCTCCCACTCGGAATCCCCGGCCTCGTTTGCTTGAATGACCGCAGTCGTGAATCCCAAACGGTTTCAGATTATCCCACTACCGGGTGAACTGGAAGAAGAAAATTCGCCCGCCGGGTAACCTGCAGACATTTCGCCGTGTTGGGTACCTGGAAACGACATTTCGCCGCACCGGGTGATCTGAAATCGCTCACGCCGGGTGATCTGGAAAACGCCGAGTGATCTGCGAGGCGAATCTCAAAACCCCCGGGTAATCTGAAGTTATCTTTTTTTTGTAGAAATAAATAAATTGGAGCTAGCTGTCCCCCCCAGTTCTAGACCATAAACCCACAAAAAAAACGGGAGATTAGTGCCTTGGCGCGCCTCCACGGCACAGGTGCACGCACGCCCGACGCCAACACCCGACACCACTCCACCCCCGTGATTAATTCCACGAGACGCCTTGCCCGCCGCTCCCACCGCGCTCGCCCGCGGTGTGACCCAGAGGAGCTTGGAGCGGCCGCCGCCTCGGCCGCCACCCTTGCCGCGCGCGCACACGGCCAGCCTCCGTCACAGCCCCTTCGCGAGCGTGAGCCGGCTGGGCCGACGAGAGAGAGGGGCCTCTCCTCTGCTCTGCTCACCCGCCACGCGATGTCGACCGCAGGTGGTGCGGCGGCGAGGACAACAACATCATCGTCTACTCGTCTACGTATGCGGGCCGCCTGGTCCTCGCCAGAGCTGGGCAGGGGTCTGCCACCCCTCGGCGGTGGTGCGCCTAGAGGCGGACTCCGCACGACGGCGAGCTTGCGTTGGTCGATGGTTGACTCCTGGCGCGAGAGGTACGCCCGCACCTACTACAATTGGCTGCGGACGTCTGCAGAGTGCCTGCTGTGTGTGTGGCTGGTCGTCACCGCCGCCGTCCTGCTTGGCGCCCACGACGCGCTCGATTATGCCACCACCGAGTCAAACGGCCTCTCGCCGACAAAGTCGGCGCTCGCGCAGGCAGCGTTGGGCGAGGCCTTCCCGAGCTTGGTCTGGGACAAGGCGGTGGTGAGCGTGACGTGCCTCGAGGGCTGCGACATCGTCACTCAGCCGGTCCGTGAGTTTGCGACAAAGCTCGCGGCGCAGCTCGACGCCCACCAGCCACGCGGCATCTTTGGCACCCCCTTCTCGCTCTTCTCGGTGCTGCCGGACGGGGCGCCAGTCGACGCGCCCATCTCGGCGGGGACGGCGGACCTGCAGCTGCAGCGCTACTTCAACGAGTGGCGCGCCCAGGCGGAGGCCCGGGTGCAAGGCGAGCTACTCCCCAATGTCTCCGCGTCCGTAGCGGGACTGCTCGCCAACGCGACGGCCATCTACGACGCAGCGACGCTCGCTCGCCTCCTCTTCCGCGCCAACCAGATATTGCGCGAGGCGACGCGCTCACCAGAGGCGGAGGCGGAGCTGATGGAGCGCGTAAGCGGCGCCGGGCAGTCCTTTGGCCTCGGCGTCCTGACAGGAACTCTCCATACAGCACCAGGCCATCCCCAATCATGAGACACCCGTCCCTCACAGTGCGGCAACACACCACGATCAGGCCTGGACGCGCTCCCGTTCGGCAACGTGTCGGCGGTCGCTGCCATGTTGCCCGCCAACCTCTCCCTCGCCTCGTCCTTCACGGAGGGCATTCGGCAGTCCATCTCGCAAGAGGTGCCCCCCTCCCCCCCCCCCCCCCCCCTCCTCCTCTTCATCGCCCCCTTAAAACAAGGAGCGGATGCTAGCCCGCCTCCTGGCCGCCGACGGCCGCCTCCGCCTCCACCTCGCACAGAGCTCCATCGCGTACGATACGTACGACCCCCTCTCCTACGACGGAACCGTACCGCCGCCGGAGGGAGAGGTGGCAAAGTTCGCAGCGCAGATTCGTCCGTCGCCGCCTGCAATTCCGCACTTGCTGTCATCACCGCCGCCTCCGCCTCCACCCCCAGCACTGCCGCCACAACCACCGGCAGAGTCGCCGCCGCCGCCGCCCCCTCTCCGGCCGCCGCCGCTTCTGCTTCTGCCGCCGGTCATGCCGCTGCCTTTGCATCCGCAACCGCCGCCGCCGCCGCCGTCTCCATCACCACTCTCACCGCCGCCGCCGCCGGCTCCCGAGCCGGAATGGCTGGCGCCCTCGGAGGACCCGTACTCGGAGGAGGAGCTAGAGGCGAGCCCATCCTAGATGCCACGCCGCTCTTCCCATCCGCCTCCCCTCCGCTTCCAACCCGGGAGCTCCTGCCACCGTGTCACACGGCCCTCGACGCTGCTTTCCCACCACTGCCGCAGGTGGCGCTCAACGACGTCTCCAAGATCGTGGGCGACGCCTTCTACTCGACACTGCACGGAAATGACCATCCTGGCCACATCCCCTTCTCGCGTGTTGCCGCGGAGCGTGTGCGGCGCTTCTGCCGCGGGCGGAGGCCGGGCAGCGACGGCATCGGCGATGGTGGCAACGATGGCGAGGAGGGCAAGGCGGGCGACGAGGAGGCGGGTGAGGGGGGCGGCGGCGGCGGCAGCAGTGCTGTGGCAGGCCCCGCTCGCCGTCATCTCTCGGTTTCCCTCGGCGTGCACGCCGATCGAGGCGTGGCCTCGGGCCTGGGAGACGTGCTCGGTGCGGTGGGAAGCGAGGCGGGGGACGTCGGCTTCGGCGTGAGCAGCGGGCTCACGTCGGGCGGGTACATGTCTGACGAGGAGCGCGAGAGGGATAAGGAGGCGCTCGCCGAGGTGTGGCAAGAGGCGGGGGACGCGGTGGCTGGGCTGATGCCCGAGCTGCTACCCAATGCCGTGACTAAGCTCGAGGCAGGCACGTTGCGCGGTTCCGAGCAGCTGCGTTTCCTCTGCGAGACGCACCTGATGAAGGAGGGACTCGTCTCGCTCACTGACGCCGCCGCCAACTCTGCCGCCGCCATCCGGCGCCTCTTCGTCGGCGGCAGCGGCGCATCGACCCTCATTGCGGTGCCGCTATCCCCGCGGTACAAGACGACACGCACCCGTGTGGCGATGGTGCAAGAGTACCTCGACGCGGCTGCGGTGGCGGCAGCAGAGGAGTGTTTGGACTCGACGCAGTACTCGGTGCTGGTCGGTGGCGATGCGCGTCTGCGCATCGACACTCAGCAGGCGACGCAGCAGGACTTTCACCGCGTCGACCTCGTGTCAATGCCTTTGGCGATGGTCGCGCTCTTCTTCTTCCTAGCGTCGCAAGCGCACACTGGCCGCGCGCGCGATTTGCCACGCGTCTTCTCCGCTTCGCTCCGCTTGCTGCTCGTGCCCCTGATCTGCATCCCTGTCTCCATCAGCGTCTCCCTCGGCATCATTCGTCTCGCGGCGCTCGCGGGGCTGCCGATCCAGTTCGTCGTCCCTGCGCTGGTCTGCTGCACTGTTGTCGCAATCTCAATCGACTACTGCCTCTTCCTGCTTGCCGCTTTCGCTGCGGCGAGGCGGCGCGGAGAGCCCACCGACACCTCCATCTGTGTGGCGCTGCGTGACTCGGGTCACACGATCATCATGTCCGGCGTCGTCCTCGCTGCTGCGTTTCTCGCGACGGCGCTCTTTCCGCTCGATTGGATGCTCTCGAACGGGCTATGCTCGTGCGCGTCCGTCCTGACCACGCTGCTCGTCAACATGTCGCTCGCCCCCGCACTCCTCCTCGCCTTCCCTTCTCTGGCCCCCGGCGAGGGCGGCGAGGGCGGCGAGGGCGGCGAGGGCGGCGAGGGCGGTGAGGGCGGCGAGGCCGGTCCAACCGGCCGTCGTGTTCACTGCAGCAGCAGCAGTAGCATCGACAGCAAAGCGGCGGCGGCGGCGCACCATCCCGCTTTTCCGCCCCCCTTTGGGGATACCGGCTTTGGGGACCCGGACACCTTGTCATTGCCGCCCTCTCCGCCCCCCTCGCGCTCGCGCCTCGCCCATCCATCCCTCGCGCCAAGCACGCCGCCGCAATCAGGAACGTCAACGCGGATGAGGCTGCTGCTGCCACCGCCATCGACGAGAGGGGTGTCGCCGCCACCCTCACCACCGCTGGGGGGCTCTGGAGCCAACAAGCCAATGCGCAGAAACGACAGCTGGGCCGACTGGATGCGCGCATGGGGCCCCCAGCCGGGGCCGGCAGCGCCGCCACCCAGATTCGACCCATTCACCGGACGCCCCCTCGTGGAGGGGCAAGTGAGGCCGAAGCCGTCCGCTCCTAAGTTTTGCGGGCGGTGCGGTACGCCCAAAGCGGGGGGCAGGTTTTGCGGTGGATGCGGTCAAGCATGGAGTCAGCCGGCGACGTCGGCGGACGACGGCCTCTTGTATCACCCGACGCTGGCTGCGGACGATGATTTGCTCTCGATCCTCGCAGAGTCGACAGCGACGACAGAGGTTGACGGTGGGGAGGCTGTCAAAACGGCCGCCCCCTCGGGCACCGAGGCGTGTCACCGGGCCGGCAAGGACCCAGCAACAGCGGATGTCGGATCCTCGTCTTCCTCTGCGTGGTGGGAGCGGACTGGGGGCGCCACTGTCGGGAACGCTGTCGGCGCTGCCGTTGGTTCTGCCATGTCTTTCCCGCTCTGGAGGCCTCGCCACGCCCAATCTAGATTTGCCCGCTCCTCCCCGAAAGTGGCATTGAGTCCCCCCTCCACCGCCCCTGCCCGCAGGCAACACTCGAGCTCCCGATGTGGCGGCAGTCCCTCCAGCGCAGTCCTGGAGGCCCCGGCGGCGGCAGGCTCGCTCGACGTCGAGGGGGCGCGTGCCCTTGCGGGGGCGGCCTGTGCCTCCTCAGCCGAGACTACGGGCAGAGTGGGGGGGGTTGCCGAGGATTCCGCCGTCGAGGCGATTTGCCCGCAGTGCGGCGCGCTTAATGCGGGCGGGCGGTTTTGCGGCGGATGCGGCCGCGCGTGGAGCAGCGGCCAACCATTGCCGTCGGGTCTGCACAGCCCGTCGTTGGCGCTGGAAGCGTTCGGGCCGAACGCGAGAGCAGCAGATTCGGTCCCCGCCCACACTGGCGAGGCTGCCGCTGCTGCGCGAGGTCTGAGCGGCGCTCGCACACCGCACTCGCCGCGCAAGCGTGGGAGTGTCGCATTCTTGGATGCGCCGCAGCCGCCGCCGCCGCCGCCGCCGCCGCCGCGCGACGTGTGGGAGCTCGTCGGACGGTGGGTGGTGGCGAGTCCTTCGGCGGTGCTGGCGCTGCTGACGCTGCTCTTTTTGCCCTTCCTGTACGTCACCAGTGTCGATTCGGTGTACTCGGCCGAGCTCACTTCGCTGGTCCCCGCTTCCATGCCAGCTGGGCTGGCGTTGCGGGAGCTGGAGACGCGCTTTGGCACCGGGCTGCTCTACCCGTACTACATCCTCGTCACCAGCAAGCCCTCCAATCCGCAGCCGCTCTTTTCCGCCCCGTTTTTTGCCGCCGCACACGAGGCGCGGCGCAGCCCCGGTACTCCCATTGGGTGTTGGTGGGAGCGACCCCTTGCCCCTGCCCCTGCAGGTGCTGCAGCAGATGGTGCTCGCCGTGCCCGGCACGCCGCGTCAAAACATCACGGGGGCGTTCTTTGCGAATGGCGAGCCGGTGACCGTTCGGGTCGTGGCCCTCGTTCCAACGCGCTTCCTCACTGTGACACGCCCCCCGCCCCGGCGAGCAGGTGCCGTTTGAGCTCGTCCGGATGGCGTTTGACGCGGGCACGTCCTTCTCCAACACCACCACCGGGGGGCACTTGCGCTCCCTCATCGAGACATTCTTCACCAAGGACGGCGATGCGACCTTCCTCTACGTAATCAAGGGAGACCCCTTTGGCGACGTCTCGCGCAGGTGGCTGCACGAGGCGCGGTCCTACCTCGAGGAGGTGTCCCAGGCGGGCGGCTACGAGTGGCAGATTGCCGGCATGGGCGCCGTCACCATAGACACGCAGGACTCCGTCCTCGCCGCGTTTCCGCTCGTCATCGGCACGACTGCCCTCACTGTCTTCTGCTTGCTCGGCTGCGCCTTTGGGTCGGTGCTGGTGCCGATGCGCTCTGTGCTGACGACGGCGTGCACGCTCGTCTTTGTCTACGCGACGTTGCAGATCGTGCAGGGCGGCGCGCCGTACCATCTCCTGCAGCTCGAGCTGAGGGCGCCGTGGGAGTGCCCGGGCGTCGCTTGGCTGGTGCCAGTGATGACGTTCACGGTACTCACGGGGCTCAACACCGACTACGATGTGTTTCTGGTCGCCGGCATCCGGAAAATGCGAGCCCTCGGCGCCTCCAATGACGACGCCATCGTCTCGGGCCTGCGTTCAAACGGCGGCGTCATCACCACGGCTGGCGCAATTATGGCGCTGGCCTTTTCGGGGCTGCTCGCCTCATCGACGCTCGCGGTGCACCAGGTCACCACTCTAGATGCCTGACATGCTAGTTGTCAGTGTGGCGCTTTCACGCAAGACCACGCTCGCGCTGGCAGGTTGCCTTTGTCGTCGTCCTTGCTGTCCTCGCCGACACGCTTGTCGTCCGCATGTTGCTGGTCCCCGCCGTCATGGCTCTGCTCGGCGAGTGGAACTGGTGGCCGACGGCGATGCGCGACGCCGACGGGCCCTACCTGCCCTTGAGCGAAAAGTCACGGGCCGCGTTGCTGTGACTCGGGCGCGGAGCCGCGGATCGCCGCCGCACCTGGGGCCTTCACTGACACTGTAGAGTACGTACATACCTCTTGAGTCATTTATCAGTCGATTCACGATTGTCACTCACTCTTCTCTACGTGTAGACGAGTGAACCCAGCTGCCTCTAGCCCACGCGGCTTTACAGTAAAAAAAGCCGTAAAGCCGTAATCAGTATGCATCGCGAGATATCGGCAAGACCGCTTACAAGCAAAAAAGACGCAGGCGCTTCATAACCATATGACAAGACAACCGGAAAGCACAGCGAGTCCCCGACCCTCCGCGTCGTCACCTCCGCCCGCCGCGCCCTCCTCCCTTGCCCTTGCCGAGTTCTGGCTTTGTGTTGCCACCGCCTCTTCCCGAAGGCTTGGCCTGCTGCTCCCGTTCCCTCGCGGCGATGGCCCGCTCCTTGATCGCCTCCGGGTTGATCTCGGCAGCCACGGTCCCGCGCTTCACCATCTCGACCACTGCCTCCAACACCGCAGCCTGTGGGGCGTGTCCCCCGTCACGCGCCCCACCGGCGTCCGCGATGCGCCGCCGCATAAGGGACATCATCTGGTGCCGCAACGCCTTGAACAAGACGGCGACGCGCGGCGAGATGGTGAGATCGATCCAGTTGTCGATGACCACGCGGTGCTGCGCGTGGAGCACCTTGATTTCGCCGCCGAGCAGTAGGAGGTCGAGTGCGGTGACGGCCGTGACGTCGTGGACGACAATCTTCGAGGTCTTGACCTTCTCGTGGAAAACGAGGTACCTACTCGGGGGAGAGAGCTGCCAGTGGGAAGAGAGCTCCGCTGTAGCCGCCTGCGGTGGCGCGCGCACGAGGTAGTGAAGGAGCTCGCCATGTGGTTGAACGAAGAGGGGTGGATCGACACGGACTGCTTTTGCTGCGATAAGCTCGGCCTCGCGCGGCCCGGCGAGACGAGCAGCACGTTCGGGAAGAGGCCGGCCGCGAGGACCGCCTTGAGCAGCAGCGGCGAGTCGGCGTGCCGGTTGGCGGAGCGGCGTGCCGCCTGCTTGTCCGCCTCCCCAAGCCGTCGCAGTTCGGGCAGCAGTCCGAGGTCGGCGAGGTTGCCCCAAAACTGGTCGGCAGCCTCGCCCATGCCGACCAGGGCGCGCTCAGCGAGGAAGTGGCGGTCGCAGAACCGCTTGGCGCCGCCGTTCCCCTCGGTGCGCTTCACGTGCATCCACTTTTGGTACGCATCCACTGCCGCCAAATGGTCCGACTCGTCGCGGTTAAAGCAAACCTGCGCCGCCTTCGCCTCGTCGCGCCTTGCCAGCGGCTGCAAGAAGGGGGACCGGTCCGACAGCGCCGCGGCGATCAGGAGGATCGGGTCCGCGCAGCTGAAGAGCGCGCCGTAGAGCATGAGGCGGCCGATGCAGATCTCGACAGGCAAGGCAGCAAGGTGGCGGCCGAGCGGCGTGAGGGCTTCGTCAGCGTCGAGCGCATTGGAGCGCTGGAGCGCGATGATAGCGGCCTCCACCGTGGCCGCCTTCGGCGGGTCGAGCGCGCGCGCAAACGCGGCGCGCAACTCGTAGCTCTCGAGCAGCGGCGCGAGCCGGAGCTGCAAGCAGAGCTCCTGCAGTGGCCCGCGCAACATCTCGGGCACCCGTGCTGGCAGCATGGACTGGGTGTACCGCTGCCGCGTGTACAGCTTGAAGGCGTGCCCGGCACGCACGCGACCGGCACGGCCGGCGCGCTGCCGCGCCTCCGCCTGCGAGATCCACACGTCGACCAGCCGCCGCATCTGCTTCCGCTCGTCAAACATAGCCGACTTCGCGCGGCCGGAGTCAATCACAAAGACGGCGTCGTCGATGGTGATGGACGTTTCGGCGATGTTGGTCGCCAGCACCACCTTGCGCACGCCCGTCGGCATCACGTCGAAGACTGCAGACTGCTCGGCGGGCGAGAGCGACGAGTGGAGTGGCAGCACGCGAAAGGCGGCGCGGTCACCAAACCGGCGCGAGGAGCTCATCGTGTTGTAGAGCGTGGAGATGTCGGCGAAACCGGGCAGGAACACCAGGACGGCTCCGTCGCCAAGGTTGAGGTCGATGTAATCCACGAGCTCCATAATGAGATCGTGGTTGATGGCGCTCTCGTTGAGCTGCGACAAGACAGCATGTACCCCTGGCGGATACGCTGCGTATCGACCCTCGTCGTAGTCGGGGTTCGTGGCGGCGCCCGCCTCCTTCCACTCCTGCGTCGACGCCTGTCCGCCGCGGTGCAGGTTGAAGGTCGCCTTGTTCCACGTGCCGTGATCCGAGACGCGGCACGGCGAGTCGGGCGGCAACACGTGTCCTGTGGTGGCGAGTATGTCCTCGAGGAAAGTGTCGGTGACGGGATACGAGCGACCCTGCGCCGTGAGCACCGGGCAGCCACCAAAGTAGCTCGAGAAGAGCTCCGCCTGCACCGTCGCCGACATGCACACCACCCGCAGGTCGGGACGCAGCGGAAGCAGCTCGCGAAGGAGGAGGAGGAGCAGATCGGTCTGCGTGTCCCGCTCGTGCACCTCGTCCACCACTACGTGCGAGATGCCCTCGAGCGGCTTCTCGCACAACATCATCCGCAATGCGATGCCCGTGGTGCAGTAGAGCAGCCGAGTCGACTCCGTCCGCTTCGACTCGAGACGCACCTGGTACCCGACCAGTGACCCGCGGCCGCCGACCTGCTCGCCACGCTCAGACGCGACGCGGCGAGCGAGAGAGGTGGCGGCGATCCGACGAGGCTGCGTGCACAGGATCGAGGTGGTCCCGCCAGCGCCGGAAGCGAGCGCCTCCTCGAGCAGCATCTGCGGCACCTGAGTCGACTTTCCGGAGCCCGTCTCTCCGCACAAGACCGCGACCTGCGTCGATGCCATCGCCGTAGACAGCTGCTCCGCCAGCTTGCTGATTGGGAGCGAAGCGCGTTGCGCGGCTGAGGCGCAGCCAGCCGCCGCTTCGACCCACCGCGCGTGAGCGGCTTGCAGCCGCGAGCCCGTCTCAACCTCGCGCGCCTCGCGCCGCTCTTGCCGCTCCGCCGCCTCAGCCTCCTCCTCCTCGCGCGCAGCCGACTCTAGCAAGGCGGCTTCCTCCTCCTCCGCCTGTCGCTGCCGCTGCCGCGCCGCCGCCGCCGCAGCTGCCTCCTCGTCCCCCAGCGCTCCGAAGTCGCGTGCGGCCTCGGCCGCCGCTGCCGCGTCAGCCGCCTCGCGCATCTTTGCGCGCTTCGAGCGCGAGAGCTCCCACGGGGCGATCGGCCGGTCGACGAGCCGGTCGACGAATCGCTCCCGCTCGATGAGCGCGGCCGCGGCCGAGTCTGCCTCGAGCTGCGCCGCGGCAGTCTGCTGGTTGGAGACCCAGCCGAGCCAGAGGGTGCGGTACGCAGGGGGCAACATGCGGTAGAGCGGCTGCTTCTCCTTGCCGGTGCCAAAGAGATGGTAAAGAGCGGCGGTTGCTGCCGCCTGCTCGGCCTGCTCGCGCTTGTCGAACACCTCGTCGCCGGGGAGCTCCAGCTTCGTGTCCCCGACCACGACGACGTAGGCGCGGTAGCGGCGCCCAACCGACTCGAGCTCGATCTTTGGTCGCGGTGCCTGCATCTTCTGGAACCACTCGAGCAACATCGTCTTTGGCGTCTTCCCTGACCAGCGAGACAAGTCGTACCTTCCGGTGCCGCCATTCGCCACGTCATCGTCCGCGCAGCTCACGCCGTCGACCCCTGCAGCAGCATCCGTCGCCGATGGCGGCGGTGGGCCTGGGCTCGCTGCTGTAGCTGCTGCCTCGGGGACGTCTGCCGACACCTCCCTCTCTGCCGCCTTCTCAACCACAGGTTTTGCAACCGAAGTGGTTTGATACTTCGCGAGCATTGCGGCGCGCTGAGCCGCTGCGTTGCCGCCGCCACCGCCGCCGCCCTTCTTCTTCCCGCTCCCACCCGAGCGCTTCTTGCTCTTGCCCCCTCCCCCACTTGCCCCGCCGCTCGCAACTGCGGGAGCAGAGTTGCTCTCCGATCCCGCCTCTCCTGCCCGCTCGCGCGCGGTCCCCTGACTTGGCACGTTCAGCGCCACCTCCCCCCCCTCGCACTCCGCCGCCATGCGCTCCGCAGCCTCGCGCTCCACCGCCCGCTCCGCCGCCTCCCGCTCCGCCGCCTCCCGCTCCGCCGCCTCCCGGGCTGCCGCCTCCCGCGCTGCCGCCTCCTGCTCCGCCGCCTCCCGCTCCGCCGCCTCCCGCTCCGCCGCCTCCCGTTCCGCCGCCTTCCGCTCCGCCGCCTCCCGCTCCGCCGCCTCCCGCTCCGCCGCCTCCCGCTCCGCCGCCTCCCGCTCCGCCGCCTCCCGGGCTGCCGCCTCCCGCTCCGCCGCCTCCCGCTCTGCCGCCTCCCGCTCCGCCGCCTCCTGCTCCGCCGCCTCCTTCTCTGCCGCTGCACGCTCTGCAGCAATCCGATCCGCCTGCGCACGATCGGCAGCCCCTCGCTGTACGCGCTCAGCCGCTCCCCGCTCTGCAGCCGTTCGCTTCGCAACCTCCACCTCTGCCTCGCCCGCCTGACCGGGCCCCCCGCCGCCTATGCCGCCCGCCGCGACTGCACTGGCTTTGATGATGTCCCGGTGGTGCGCCGGGACCATGTCTGGCCAATCCGTCTCCTCGATCTCGCAGAGCGCGAGCGTCGAATCGTAGCCTATTGGGACAGAAGCAGCGAGTGAGGCTAGCGCTCGCCCCGTCAAATGGCGCTTGCTTCTCGTGCGGCCGTCAGCGGCCAGCGCTGCTGCAAACGCGGTCGCCTACGCCACAAGCAGAAGGGGCATGGCCAACACAAGACTTCCCGAGCGAGAGTGAGGCGAGGGGGCACACCTCGGGCGCCCCGATACCGCATTCCTCGCTGAGCCACGAGGCTAGCGCTTGCTCGCCGCGCGCCCCTGGTGGGGGAGTGCGATCCCGGGCTCCGCCGTCCTGGCTGCTGCCGTCGCCAAAATCGACGGCAAACTCCTCCTCGGCGGATGGGTTTGTGCTCGTTGGGGCCCGTTTTGCCTGCTGCCGCTCTGCCTCCCGCTCCTGCCTCACCTTTCCGCCGGGGGGGGGGGGGGGGGGATGGGCACAAACCCACTGTCTCACCCGCCAGCTCTTGCGGCGCACCGCGCGCTTCGCCTCTGCCTCTACCGCCGAGCGGCGCTTTGCGACGCGGGTTTCGAACTTGGGCACCAACCGCACCAACGCCGCTTCCACAGTGTCAGCTTGCCTAGCAGATCGGCGCGAGGCCCGCGCGGCGCGTGCCGCCGGCCGAAGCTCTCCCGCCGAGAGCCGCGCGTCCGCCTCGGCCGCGAAGGTAAGGCGAGCGGTCTCCTGTGGGACACGGCCTGGAGCCTTAGGGCAGCACGAGCCCGTAGCGCAGGGATCGGGCGTGCAAGCGCATCCGGCTTGAGCGTGTCCAATACTGGCGCCATAACTCTCTTGCCCCTCTCGGCTCGATCTCCGCTGCATCTCACTGTATCTCGACCGCATCTCGCAGAGGCGCGCGCCTTCTCGCCGAGCATGCGGTTCAGAGCCGCCTCTCCCAGCTCCTCGAGGTCCAACACGCCCAGCAGATCGGCCAGGTCCTGGAGCGGGGCAAACGCAGTGCTTCGGCGCGCAACAGGGGAGAGGGATTCGGGTGAGCAGTGCGACCTCTTCATCCTCGTCGTGCTCCTCCTCGCTGTCTGCAGCGAGCGCAGCCGAGTGACGCCCCCGCCACTCGGACGCCGCCCGCTCCACCTCTGCCTCCGCCGCTGCCGCCGCCGCCGCCACCACCTCGTCAGCAGCGCCTGCCGCGCCGCCACGCTTCGCAGAAGCACCGCCGCCCGCTGCTTTCTTTGCAAAGGCGGCGGCGCGCTTCTTTGCCTCGAGAAAGCGGCCCTCTGGCTTGGCCACTGCGGGTGCCGACACGATCTTCTTGAGCAGCGAGCTTTTGTCCAGCTCCTTGTCGCCGTCTTCGGCATCGGGCGTCGCCATGCGAAAGGACGGGGGGAGCGAGGCCTCTGGAAGGTGCAGGCAGGCCCAGTCGAGAGCGTCATTGAGGGATGAGTCGGAGCGCATGTGCGGCAGGCACTGCTCGATATCCTCCTTTCCGAAGCCCAGCCGCGCCAGCTGGCCATACACCTGATGGAGCTTCCTCGCGTCTCGCAGCAGCCGGCCACCCCCGCCGCGCTGCTGGTCCACCTCGGCCTGCGCCGCTTGGGCAACGTGCAGCGCCTCGCGAAGGGCCTGCTCCTCTGCCGCGTCCATCCATATCGCGTAGTCTGGAGCGGAGCCCCGGCCTTTGTCCATCCCGGCTTGAGCGAGAGGCCGGCCACAAAAGTCGCGACGCCCCCCCACGGGCTAGCTTGTGTCAAGCGTGCCTCCTGTGCGTGGGGGCTATGGTGCGGCGTACGACGAGCTAGGCAATCCTTTTTCTTTTTATGCGCTATTGAATTCTTTTTGCCAGGCGACCGCCCCGTCGATAACAAGCGGAGCGAGTGAACCGGCGGCTCCGCGGAGCTCCTTTGGCGCGACTAAAAATTTACCGGGGGCGCGACTAAAAAGAATTTAAACACTGTGCTCCTACGCCTCGCTTGCGGCTCGGCTGTATATACTTTTCAACCCTTTTCCTGGCTCACAAGCTAAAGATGTTCACGGGCCCCCACACGGAGGGCGGAGCCCCGGTACTCTTTAGCTGTACTCGTCTAGGCAGGGGTTGTATACTTTTCCTCGCGCACCCCGTCTCTTTTCCTTTCCTTTTTTCTCTACAGCACCCTCTCTTTTCCTCTCTCTCTATTTTCCCGGGGAAACCATCAAATTTTCCGGGATCTGAGCCGAGTCTGAGGTTGGTTTGGGCCCAAAATCAGCCAAATCGGCAAAATACCGGGTATTTTGCTTATACCTGGAAAACCCCGGGTATACCAGGTGTGTATTATTTTTGCTTCAGCGGCCCTCATGATGAAATTATGCAAAACCCTGGCCGGCCCTTGCCCTGCCCCCACCTAGCTACCTACCTACCTACCTTACTTATGGGAAACTAAAAAAGAAATCACCGGACCGGTGAAGGTGGGGTACTATACCAACTAAAGTGATGGCTGGTGGTACTCTTCTGCACCCCTAGTCCTTCCTGTGACATGGCAGGCCACTCCCAAGCCCTACAAGCACCAGATCACCTCACTTGGGGAGGGAAAAAAGAAAGAAAACAGACAACCCAAGGGAGGGATGGGAGGACGGCACGCCGCCACCACACAGGGATTTTAAGGAGAGGTGTGGGGAGGGTTGACATCGTGATTTCCAGAAAAATTCTTTTTCTGCTGTGAAAATTCCAGCGTGAAGAGAGGGAAAAACCCGACGGGAGGGCCCAGAGCCCCAGACCTACCCTACCTACCCGTCATGAGGGCCGCCCCAAGCAAAAATAATACACACCTGGGTATACCTGGAAAATGCCCGGGTATGTTGCCGGTTTCCTCGATTTTGCTCAGTTTCCCCCCCAGACCAGCTCACAGACTCAGGGAAACTCGCGAGTTTCCAGAATGGAGCACCAAACACCTCTGTTTTCGCCCTGGAAATTTCCGGAAACGCAAAGTGCTGGGGGCCCTCTGTTTTCCTTTTTGTTTGCCGGAAAAGTATATACGGGCCAACGCCTCGCGGCGCTCGGCGAAGGCCGCGAAAAATACAAGATGCGAAATCGCTGCTGCGTCGGGACGCGGGCACCTCGCGAGAAGCTGATCATAGCCAGCCATCCTCACCCCCCGAAGCAGCTGTGGCCGCGATTTCAGCCGGTCTTGCCCCGCCCCGGCAGGCGCGCGTTTGAGCGAGGCCGCGCACAACAAAAGAATTTGAGAATAGTCCTTGCACGACACTGGGCACGGTCCTCCCATCCCTCCCTTGGGTTGTCTGTTTTCTTTCTTTCTTTCTGGGCACGGCGCACGGGACTGCAAGAACAAAAGAATTCGAAAGGCTCTTACTATTTTTTTGCGCAGGAGAAAAAATACCTAGCTGGGTTCGTGCGTCGCCCATCTCTCCGTAGCGCGAATCCGCCAGGATTCTCGCCAGCTCTGCTGAGGGGTGGTGCTGGGCTTCGTGCGGCGCTCGCCCTGCAGGCCGTAGGCCTCTGTGCCACATCATCTACTTCACATCACGAGGCGTCGAAGCTAATGAGATTCAGTCCCAATTATTAGCAGACTTGCGCCCGTCGGCGCAGTCGAGTGTCTGCCCTTCATCGCTCGCACGCCTCGCCATCACCTCTCAGTCGCCTGGGAGATGTCCGCTCTATTTATTTAAGGTAAGCTGGATACTTGAATAACTTTGATCTTTGTTGTCGAGGCTGGTCCTTCGGCCGGGGCTTGGCCTGTACAAATCTATCTATAAAAAGAGACGGCACAGACGCCAAGAAGAAGAAGAATCTGAGATACCCCCAGCAGTTTCCGGAATTTCCAGCCAGGGAAACCAGAGGGTGTTTGTTGCTCCATACTGGCAACTCTCGCGTTTCCCTGAGTCTGAAAGGTGAAAGCTGACCTGAGAGCTGGTCTGAGTGAGGCAAAATCTGACAAAAATCGGGGAATTCGGCAAAACGCCCGGATGTTTTCCAGGTATGCCACCAAAATAGAGGGTATTTTGCCGATTTGGCTGATTTTGGCCGGGGAGGGAAACCGAGAGGGTGCTGAAGGGAAACAAGGAAAAGTCCCTAGGCCCCTAAAGGCCCTACGCGCGTCGTTAGAGCTTGGAAGCGTATTTGGAAAAATAGACTCGGGATTTATTTTTGCCGATTTGATTTTGCTCACGTGTCACGAACGTGGAACGAGACTTGCTCATTCATGCGCTTGTGGCCTTTACGAGAGTTTCCGGCAACCCAGAGGGAAACCATAGGGAAATGAGCAGGAAACACGGAAAGGAAACCAGGCAGGCAGGGAGGGTACGAGAGGAAACATACATACGCAAAGCCTACCTAACTAAATAAACTCATGCCACTTGGGAAAACTCGAGACTGGCCCCAGTGATCTGTGATCTCCAGTGTGGAGCAGAGCACCAAACAGGATTTCCAGCTGGCTGGGTTGCCGGAAACTCTGCGCTTGGCAATCATAAATAAATAAATAAAACGGACACACCAAACAAACAAGGGGTGGGAGAAGGATGACAGGGTCCCCACCTGCGCGAGCAGGATCTTGTAAGGACGATCAGGGACACAGGGGAACGGGAGTGGGGAGCGGAGCGAGCGCATCGCGACACGGAGGGGGGCTGGGGAGGGTTGGCAATCAAGTGTCGTTGTCAAAGGAAAGAGACGATCGAGGGGTCCCGTAGCATGCGGAATCGACCCTATCCAGTGCTCAATTCGAAGTCTTTTCTCCGCCAGATCTCACCGCTCAAGTTTTACGGCGGCCCCCCGGCGAACTGGACGCGTTTGCCGTCAGCCAGGTTCGCTCCCTTCATGGAGAGAGGAGAGTTGATCTATTGAGGGCCTCATTTGTGCAATGGAGACCGCCACCGACGCCTCCAGGGCTGGCGAGCCTGGCCCGCCCCTCACACCATGCGCAAGCTCCGTGTCCAGAAATGGATGGGCGGTCGTGAGGGGACGTGTGGCGGGTGGGGCAAGGACGCATGTCACTATGGTCGACGTGGCGGCCAATCCCCCACAAGAGACCTGTTCTACAATGGGCACCCCTACCGAGTCGACCGATCCCAAGGGGCGAACGCTAAAGAGGCAAGCAACCGGCACCATCGTGCCGAAAGAGGCGACGCGCGCTAAGAGCACGCGCTCCTCCAACACCTCCTCCAGCTCCTCGAGCCACTTGTGCTACTGGCACGCGCGCTGCATTGGTGTGACATGGCGAATATTCAAGCCGGAATACAAAAACGACACACGGTATCTGCGCCAAGCCGCGCAGATGCTTTCTGCGAGCACCGGGGTTGTTGGTGTCATCATGCTCTCCATCGTAGCCCTAACCGCCTCCATGCAGGAGGACAAGCGTGCGCTCTACGTTGACCTGCTAACGGGTGCCTATTCTCCTCAAATATTGCGCCGCGACGCGCCAAATCTCACGTTGCGCACCTCGCCCCTCGTCCCTACCCGTAGGCTCCCTCTACGTGGTCTGCGCCCTGCTTGCTGCCGCCGTTGTCGCGGGCCGCGTGGACATTGTCACCGGCGCAGCCTCTGCTAAAGTGTTCCTACAGCGGGGAGCGTTGATACACCATGCATTCCGCTGATGCAGGCACGAACAACACCGTTCGGGACTCGCTCATGCTCTATTCATCCGTCCGGCTCAGCCTGTTCTGGGACGAGGACGAGCTAGTTGAGCTTGAAAAGAAGGCGCAACAACGCCAGCACCCAAGCGCTAGATCAGGGTGTGACCATTTGACGCCGCGCTGTGTGTTTGCAGGCCGCTGCAAACCTCTTTTGGGACATGACCGTTGCTGACGCGCCACAAGAGGAGGGGGTCGGCGCCCAACCTAAACGGAACCCCCCCCCCCCCCCCCGCGCCCGGCACACGCCACACGCAAATCCACTACCATCCCGCTGCTCCTCCCCCTCCTCGACACTCCCGGGCCAGGCCGCCGCTCTTGCCTCACCGTCTCGCTGTCCGACCCACACGCAGGCCGCGGCGGCGGGTGCGGTTTGCTGTGTCGCGAGTGGCGGTGGTGCTGATTCTCGGAACAGCAGCAGGCGGGCTCGTGTGCACGGGCATCAACATGATGGCCACCAAAAATTGCTACCACCGAGCGCTCTTTATGAGTGGGGACGAGTCAGAGGAGGAGGTGTCGAACCTTTCCCATACGACCGCCGTGTTCTCAAAGTGCACAGAAGAGTGCTTGGAAGCCTTGCTTGAGATTGGTAAGGACGAGGCCAACATTGGGAACGGACAGGTGGTGCATGGCCAGGCGAGCCTGAGTAAGATTGGGCTCGTGGGAGATGTGACACCCACAGTCAATGCCTGCATATCAAGCTTCGAGGATAACGGCTTGCCTGTGCCTTCAACTTACCAGGGCTGGCCTCTGGCCGGCTACGTTACGGCGATTCCCAACGGCAAAGCTCTGGCGGAACTCGGCACGAAGTGCGCAACCGACGCGCGAACCAGTGGATGCAACTTCCAGACGTTTGCAACCACGGAGCTCCTCGTGACCGCTGTGGTTATGGCGTGGCTGCAAATCTGCCTCGTCTGCGTCTTGAGGCGCTCCGTGCAGCAACATGAGCGGGTGACAATTCACCCTCACCCGGGGCGTGCGACAGCTGCCGTTGGCGACGAGGCAAAGGGCCCGTAGCTATCGATGGCCCGCAGACTCGTTGACGACGATAAAATCAGGCTCCGCGGCGAAGAGGTGCGGATTGATGTACTTTTTGTGCTACACAATTTAATGCAAAATAACGAAGCGCGTCCGCCGCGGCCCGCGCACGGCGCAGGCGCGCAAGCCACAAGCCACAACACAGTCAAAACACGCAATCGCAAAGAGGTTCTCTCGCTCCGAGCCTCCCCCCGCTGGGGCGGTGGGGCGCCGCGACCCCCCCCCCCCCCCCGCCGCCCACGCCGCATAAAAAGGAGCTGATCTCCGCCCACGACTGAGTGCCCAACCTGCTCTTAAGACTTATAACCTCCCATGTCCCAAAACCGGACTTGGGTGGTGCCGGGCAAGCGCAATTACTCATCGACACATCCCTTTCCGTCCGCCCGAACCTCAAGCGACAAATGTAGCGACGGCAACGGGCGGGCGGTCTGGGAGCACCGCCTCGCGGCTACGCGAAAGGCTTCGAGACGCGGGTGAAGAGGGCGCAGAAGGTAAGGCCCAGCGGGACGAGGCTGGCCTATGGACATGCTATGAACGTGTGGTGGACGCCCAGAGACATAGGGCCAACCCACGCGAGGGCCGGCCTTGAGGATGGATTCGAGGCCGTCCGGCGCGCCCACCAGCCGCGCCACCAGCCGCTTGGCGAGCGCCTTGGAGAAGGAAATGTGCTTCTGGCATCGCAGTGGCTGTACCCATCACAACAGCCTCTCGGGCCTCTGGGGCACCTTGGACGCAAAGTGCACGCCGACCATCAGCGCGCAAGTCAGGTAGAGGGGCTGTGTCTCGTAGGGCCGGATCTCGCCAATCTGCGACGGAGGAGGGGCTGGGAGGGTGGCCGGGTTTGGAGCGGGGGAGGGACGGGAGATGAACCAGGAGACGGCGGTGTGTAGGGGGAGGGGATGGAGTCCGAGAGTGTCTTGATGCCTGCCCAAATTCGTCGCGAGGCACATCCTCTTTGTCTCGGTTGTAGATGAAGCCGAAGCCGCACATGTATGTGATGAGGCCGGCGGTCGCGGCGGCGCGCGGAGCCACCCATGGCACGAACGCCAGAAAGAGCATTGTCGGAAGCACCTGCGGTTCAACGACACGGAGTGTCGGGTGCAGGGAGATCCCAGCCAAACATCGGCCCGATCCTGTGTCGCTGCCTTCTTGGCGTAGTCGAAGCCGGGCGGCGAGATGAGCTTCCGAAGGAAGATGAGGATCGGCACCTGACATGCAACCGAGACACAATTCGAGGGAGCCGAGACGTGCGCCTGGAAAACGCGCAGTCGCACCCACGGCATTTCGCGCTGCACCGGCCTCTCGTCCCACGGCGAGTCCGCCACCTGGTCACAGCTAGAGACGTGAGCGGCCATTCCGCCTTCCTCGTCGCCACCTGTATATTGCCACCTTGGGCCGCATCTCTCCGCGCAGCCGCCGCCTCATGATCTCGTTGACCACGCGCTCCATTGCGTCGTCGAGAGCCGCAAGCCGCGGGCTGTCGCCGACATACCGCTCCGACAGCTCAATGTGCGCCTCAGTAATCTCATCGTAGGTCGCGTCTTCCGCTATGCCCAGCGTACGGTAGGCCAATCCGAGCGCCTCGTCACCGTCAGCGGCCTGCAGCGCGATCGTCGCGCGAGGGCGCGGCGCAGCAGCGATGGCGGGGACCCTCGTTGGGGAAAACACGACCACCCCACTGGGGGCAAACAGCAGCAGACCGGGGGCCAGCATGTCGACGCGTGCTGGGAGCGCAGATGAGGCAGGCTCAATGGGCGAGAAGAATTCACAGGCGACCGCCGCCCCGCCCGCATCACCCTTAAAATCCCTGTGTGGTGGCGGCGTGCCGTTCTCCCATCCCTCCCTTGGGTTGTCTGTTTTCTTTCTTTCTTTGCATCACCCTAGGTATCCAGTATTCACGCCCAGCCCGACTCTGGGCATGCACCCCCCCCCCCCCCCCAACCCCCACCCCCCCACCCACCAGCACCACCACCACCACCTCTCTCCCCGCCCGCCCGATGCAGCGACAACAACAACAACGCACGTCTCGCGCGAGCGCGTGAACAGGGCAGGCTGCCCCAACGAATGATGTCCTGTCAGTGTATTAGATTTGTTGTTAAATCTGTTGTTAGATTTTGTTTGGTATTTTATGTGGCGGAAGCGGGAAGGGAAAGTGAACGCTTGGCCGTTCTCGGGCTGTCTATTTTCTTTCTCCCTCCCCCCCCCCCCCCCCCTCCACTTTTTGGCGAGTCCGTTTTCTCGGCCTTCCTGTGTTTTCGCAACAAACAGGCTGTTGGCGGCGGAGCGCACACCTCAAGATCTCAAAAGTGCAGCCGTTTGCCCACGAACGTGACGTTCCGATGCCCTCCCGCCGTCGTCCGCACACAGCCCGCGGGCCGCGTACTGGGGTGAGTAGCCTTGCGCCCCGTGGACGAAAGGGACGGTCTCGTCGCGCCGGTCCCTCCAACTGAATGCGCCCCGGGACAGCTCGGCCACGACGTGCCAGAACACCTTGTTGTCAAACTCGCGCGTGAAGTCGACAAGGGGCAGGTCGTGCTCCGCGACGAGGATGGACCACGCGGCCTGGTCCTGAGGATGGGAGCGGCAGTACGCCTCGGGGTTCGTCAGGGCGAAGGACAGCCACCTTCGAAGCAGCGCTGTGTTGAAGGCTGTGTTGGCCTACGGGGCAGAGCGTGTTGCTTCAGGACCGATGGGTCCGCGGATATGGGCTCCGCATGTTGGCCTACGGTCCAGAATCAAATTGGCGTTGAGGGTCCACAGCCCATGCACGGCGCTGCAGGATGAGATGTTGAAGGCGGCCAGCGCCGAGGCCTCAAAGTTGCCCTTTGGAAAGTGCCTCAGAGGCAACGGAGGCTGCGCATAGGCACCGTTTCTCATGCAGACACCTCTCCTGCACGACGCCGCGCCATACATGCTCGCATACTTACCCTGCCGGCGCACCAATGCCCAAATCGCCTGTTTGATGTCCAGGCTGCTGAACCGCTCCACCTTGGAGTAGTCCGCGTACTTTGACGAGTCAGCCCACACGACATAGTCGCCGGCGCGCGACTCTTGCATCGCGCGGAGGAGCGCCACCGGCTTGAAGGCGTTGCAGTAGGGCCGGCACCACCTGCGCAGGCCCTTGCACAGGACGCTCTCACGTTGGCTCCGGTTGAGCCGGAGCATTGCTTCCAAATGCCGCCGTGTACGTGCGTCCCGCAGGAAGTCCGACTCTGTCCATCCCTGGAAGCGGTCGAAGCCCATCCGCGCTGCCGCAAGTCGCAGCCCCGCCATGCTGCTCTCAAACGGCTGCCGCATCGCAACGGTCACCAAAGTGACCGCGGGCCGAGCTCGAGGTGGTCGCTCCGCGAACATATGGGTTCGAACATGCGTGTCTCGGCTCTCGGGTAGGGGGGTGGGCCCACGGCCTTTCAAGGCCACGTTGGGGGCCGTAGAGCATACAGAGATGGCCGTACAACAGTGAAGGCTGTGGTCCACAGAGCACAGTGGTCGTCAGTCCGCAAGACACACATGAATGATCCGAAATAAATAAATAAAACGGACGGATGACACCTCTACTGTGAGATGGGTACAGAGGAACAGGCCCCCGCCCGTGCGATCTTTGTGCAGGGTTCTTTGTGGGTGTGGTCGGCGACTAGCCGGGGTCGTCCTCCCGATGGGGGACTAGCACTAGCCGTCTTCCACATGGTCCCTCGGGTCCCTGCTGCTCCTAATCTCTTCGTACATCCTCCTGCTGATCTCCGCAAAGTCCTGCTCCCTTCCTCGTCGTCGCGGTCGGTCTCTACTGCTGGTGCAAGCACAAGTCGTCAAGTGACCCCGACCCCGACCCCGACCCCGACCACGACCCCGACCCCGACCCCGACCCCGACCTGAGCTCCCTCGAATCCGGCCGCGTTGACAACACCTCGATCGATGAGCGCGGACCAAGACAGGGAGGACCGCAAGTTGAGTCACAACCATATGCGGAAGGGATAAAGCACCTAAACGCCAAAATCAGGGACAGGGACTAATCCGTCAAAGCTGGACAAATACGATCGGAAGGCAAAGCAAACGGCCAATTACCGCAGAGCAGTTCGGAATTGGGCGAAGAAGACACTTGAAGAAGATGGCTTCGACCCTGACGTGCTCAAACCTAACGACGTCGGCCACATAGATGGTGAGCTGGATGAAGAGGGCAATCACAAAAACAACATGGCAAATACCATGTTTGAAAATCGACCCGCCAGCCAGGCCCACGGAAAGCGGCCCATTCGCCCAAGCGCCTTGGAACGGGCGGGCCGTGCCTAGCGGCCCGGCTTCACCGCCCATCGAGGTTTCGTACAAGAGCGCCAAGAGCGCCATTCCACCAGTTATTGGCTACCGCGTTCGGGCACAATTCTCGCGACATTGAGTCCAAAAGTATTCCGCGTCAAGGGTACTGCTCACTAGGTTGTTTGTAGACGCTTTGTAGGCGCCTTGCCTCGCCCACTCGTCGTAGCAGGCCCGTCTAGAGTAGGTTTTGTGGCGCATTTGGGTCTGGCCTATATGTTGAGGATACACTGTCTTCCCCGGGGGACTAGCATCTCTGCCCCTCCTCGCCATTGGTGAAAGGGTCTCCCGGGAGCACTTTCAAATTCCTAATTCGCATGAAAAAGCAGTGAAAATTGAAGTGGGAGGGTCACCGCAATGTGGGTGAATTTTGAAACTGTGACGAGGCCCCTCTCGCCTCTGAAATCCATGCGCGATCAACCACTTCTACGAATCCCTGTCATAACGCCGAAAATCTATGCCATTGCTAGGTAGGGGGGGTTCTACAGTGCTCGCGTGCTCTACACTCAGAATCCTCACACCCTCCCTCAGGTTACACGGTGCTGCGCGGACTAAGGTTGTGGGGCCGGGGCGGTGGTGCGGTGGTGTGGCAACACCGAAGTGCGTGATGCGCTCGCCGCGGGCGACTGCATCGGCTCACAGCTCGTCGCGCGCGCTCGCGGCGGCTCGCGCAGCGCCGGCGGCTGCGGCACGGCGCCTCCACTCGTCGTAGTCGAAGCGTGCGGTGCTCGACCGGTCCTGTACGGCGTCCCACGCGCCCCTGCCCGCCTCGAGGTTGCCAATCGTCACCTGGGGCGAGGGGCGAGACGTAAGCGGTGAGGGCGGTGTGGGAGGCGTCCCTCCCGCTGGTGCGGTGCTCTCCGCCGCATCTCCACGTCCGTCAGGGGAGAAGTGCGCCGACCGACGGCGATCTCGCGCCGATCTCGCGCCGATCTCTCGGCGGTAACACTCCCTCATCCCTCGACGCGAAGGCCTTTAGACTGATCACCCGGGGGGGGGAGGGGACGGGAGGCTACCCGGACACGCGCACCTCCATGATCTCGGCCATGGTCGTGTCCGAGTACGCCTTCGGCCGCTCGGCCGTCACGAAGGGCGCGAGCGGCGCGACGGGCGTGTCGGCGCGCAGCGCGTTGAACCGAATGATGGCGTAGCGCTCGTGCGGCCTACGGGCAGGGGGCGTGCCCCACGGGCCAGCGGTACAGGGGGGGTGGAGCGGTGGGCGGTTGCCCGCGCGCGAAGCCGGGCTGCAGGCTCGGCAGCACGCGGTGCGGCGTCGCCTGCGGGGCGTGTGCGGGGCCGAGTGTGTCCGTGCGGCTGTGGCCGTGTGTTTGGCGTGTCCGTGTGTGTGTGTGTGTGTGTGTCCGTCCGTGTGTGTGTGTGTGTGTGTGTGTGTGTGTGTGTGTGTGTGTGTGTGTGTGTGTGTGTGTGTGTGTGTGTGTGTGTGTGTGTGTGTGTGTGTGTGTGTGTGTGTGTGTGTGTGTGTGTGTGTGTGTGTGTGTGTGTGTGTGTGTGCGTGTGCGTGCGTGTGCGTGCGTGTGCATGTGCGTGTGCGTCTGGGACATGCACTTCGCCTGCAGGACGCCGTTCGTCATCCTCTCCAAGACATCGCCTGCGGTGATGACGAAATGACTTGGCCGACCGTACGATCTCAGCCAATCTCGGCCGATGATGACAAGTCGCCGATGATGACGACAAACTCGGCGGGGCGGACAGGCGCGTCCTCCCAGCCTGCGCCCTCCCCGACCGCCCGCAGCTGCAGCCCCGCCGCGCTCTGGTGCATGAGCGTGAAGGCCTCAAAGTCCGTGTGCGCGCCTACGGCAGCAGCAAGCAGCCTGCACTCAAAACACCGCGCCCCACCAAAGTCCGTGTGTGCGCCAGCGCGCCTACTCGCGCCAGTCGACGGCGCGTCCACGACGCGTCCACGGCGCGGACAGCGGCGCGCGCCTCGCCCGAGTGCGCGCCGATGCCGACGTCCGGCACCGCGGCTGCGGCCTCCGCCTTTGGGTAGCGGAGGAGGCGGACGGTGCCAAGTTCGGCGCCGTCGCGCAAGTGCCTGGCTCCGAGGAGCGGAGGCGCGAGGCGTGAGGAGTGAGGCGGAGACGGAGTGAGGCAGAGGCGGGGTGCGGTGAGGCGGGAGGAGGCGGGGGAGCGGCGCGAGGTCGTCCTGGCGGATGGGAAGGCCGGCCCCAGAGAGGCGGATGGGAAGGCGCTGGCCGGAGAGGGCGCCTGGAGAAGGCGTCGCGCTCCAGCCCAAGCATCTCGGCGAGACCCTCTAGCAACGCGACGGCGAGCCGCTGCTGCCGCGCAAACAGGTCGCCTACGGCCGTCGCCCAGTTCACGACGCTGTCCCGCCTACCGACCACCAGCCTCAGCCCAGGCTCGCCGATGAACTCCTCAAAGGACGGCGAGAAGTCGGGGTACCGGTTGCGGAACCAGAAGCCCTGGGACGAGTTGTTCTCGCGGGCGTAGTCCCACGCGCGGACGGCAGAGGTTGTGCCCGCCTCGTACGCGAGCTCCTCGACGCCAGCATCCGAGCCGCTGTAGCCTCCGCGCGGCCGCGCGAAGCGGCGCTTGACGTCGGCCGGCAGCGCGTGCGCTCGGCGCGAAAATTCGTAGACAGAGGCGATGTAATCCGCGTCCATGAGCACATCGAGGTTCGAACAGTAAAAGAAGCCTCGCGTCTCAAGCGCTGAGCGGAGGGACGCGAGTGCGGCGCCGCGGGCGGATCTGCCGCCGCCATTGGCCGCGAGACTGCCGCCGTCGTCTGCGAGAAGCGCGCCGCAATCGACAGTCGGCCATGCATCGGAGAGGTCCGATTGGGCGGCGGCGGCGGCGAAGAAACCAAGCGGCATTGGAGCACACTGGCCGCGAGGTCGATGATCGGCTGGTTGTCGATGGGGTACGGTTTTAGCGTGAGACGCCGCCGGGGTTTTCTTTTTTTAGAAGGGCACACTCTTCCTCGCCGGCCTCGCTCGCCGGCCTCGCTCGCCGGCCTCGCTCGCCGGCTGCCGCCGTGGCATGTCCGAATTTCGCCGAGGATCGACCGCGAATGCTGCGTTGCGAGCGCGGGAGCAATCGTCGAGACTGAGGGCCCGACTGGATAATCGTGCTTTTTTGGGTTAGGGACGAGCATGAAGGACGGGTCCACAGGTTCTACCGAGTTTTCTCGGTCGTCTGCCGGCCGTGCGGGTCGCCGCAGGAGGGCGCAGACACGCTCCTGCGCCTCGCGGCCGGCTGCACGGAGCGCGACCTCTATGCCCTTCTCGACGCCACCGCGGCAAACGTCCCACTCGGCGGCGGCGGCGCGTCCGAGCTTCACCGCCTGCTTTCCCGTTGCACAGAGGCTGACATGGCCGCCATGCGCGAGACAATCGCTCAGAGCGTCGAGCAGTTGGCGCCCCACGAGGCCTCGTGGCCGTGGGGCGCGAAGGCCCTCGCGCACGTCCGCTCCTGCCCCGGCTGCGTCGGGCCGCTGCCTGCTCGGGCTCTCGCGCGCCGAGCCTGCCCTGCTGGACGACCGCATGGAGGCAGTGCGGCTCGCTGCCGAGGTGGCGGAGGACGAGGCGCGCCTCCGGGCGCTCGTGCCGGCGGCCGCCGGCAGGGACACAGCGTGTACACCTACGACGCCACCAGCGCCACGCAGTCGCGGCTCGCGGCGGCCCTGCACGCGGCGGCCCTGCACTACTTGTACAGGCCAGTCGTTTGTAGTCAAGCGGATGCGGGCGTGCTAGGCGGCCACGCCTCGATCTTCTTGGGTTGCAGCTGGTTCGACAGGTCCTCTCCGTGGCCTAGGCGGGCGTCTTCGCCCTCGCCCCAGGAGAAGACGGCGCCGTCGGCAGTGAGGGCGATGCTGTGGCCGCATCCCGCGGACACACCCACGGCGCGCTGGCCAGCAAAGGCCTCGATCTTCTTTGGCAGCAGCTGGTTCTGCTGGTTACCATGGCCCAACCGGCCATCGGCTCCAAAGCCCCAGCTCCAGACGCTGCCGTCAGCGGTGAGGGCGAGGCTATGACTATCTCCAGCCGACACAGCGACGACGCGCCACCCAGCAAAGGCCTCGACCTTCTTCGGCAGCAGTTGGTCCTGCTGGTCGCCGTGGCCCAGCCGGCCCGAGTAGCCCGTGCCCCAACTCCAGACGGCGCCGTCGGCGGTGAGGGCGAGGCTGTGGTGCAATCCAGCCGACACATCGACGATGCGCTGCCCAGTAAAGGCCTCGATCTTCTTGGGCAGTAGCTGCCTCTGCCCGTCGCCGTGGCCCAGCCGGCCGGAGGCTCCCAAGCCCCAGCTCCAGACGGAGCCGTCGGCGGTGATGGCGAGGCTGTGGTGCATTCCAGCCGACACTGCGACGACGCGCTGCCCAGCACGACGAGAGCCGCCCCTCGCCGTTGATGAAGAGGCTGTGACGCTTGCCTGCCGCCGCCCTCGCCGGCGGGTTGGACTCGCACAGCAGCGCCGACAAGCACAGCCACCGCACGGCGCAGCCCTCGCCCTCTGGCTGCGCCGGCAGCTCGTAGCCGCGCTCTTGCGCCCACAAGCGGATGGCCTCCACCGCAAGCGACGCGTGGAAGAGAAGCGAGACGGCCGCGACGCGGGCAATGTTGGCGGGGTCGCAGTGAGAGAGGGCGCGCGCGAGGAGCTCCGTGGGGAGGTCAAGGAGGCGGGTGGGCGGCGGCGTGTCTGACGAGGGATCGGCGGTGGCGGCCGGGGCGGCGAGGCGGCGCGCGCGCGACGTGCGCTCGTGTCGCCGCGTTCGCTCCGCGAAGGACGATTCGAACCGGACTCTCGAGGGGGGAGGGGAAGACGTAGGGCTGAGCTGGACTCGCCTTTCCTGAGGCCCCTCCACCTTCACTACTCGCTGCCTACTCGCTGCCTCGAGGGGAGGAGGGGAAGATGTCGAGCGGGCGCCACTGCGCTAGCACGGCCGGAGGCCCCTCCCCGAAAGGCAAGTTGTCTTAGCCACACGAAACCGAGACCCCTCCCCACCGCCCCGACCCCCCCACCCCCTTGCTCCCCTCGCCCCCTCGGGAGGGCCGAAGAGAGGCGCCCGTGGGGACCCCGCAATTCCCTTCCCCCCTCGGAGGGGGCCGGATGGAGGCGTGAGGGCCCCGCTCTTTCCTCGCATAGCGGCCACTCTTCGGATCGCTGGTCGAGCGACCCGGGGGATGCCCCGCGCGCCTGACCCAGGCGCGAGAAACGAATCTGCGAGGAGCGGCCGCTCATGCGGCCCGATGGGGAGGAGTGGGGCGAGCCCCCCCCCAACCCACCCGCGCTACAGTTGTATGTAGGTCCTGGGTGACGTAGGGGAAACCCGGCGAGCCTGGGGAACTAGCCGGGGCAGTCGGAGAAGGGGCAACTCCGTGCACTGACGGTCGGCCGCCAGAAACACGCCTGCGTGGATCGCTGACACCAATCCTCGCTACCCAACGCTACCCAACAACCATCCACCTCGAGTACCTGTGAACGGGAGCAGTATGTAGAGTTCGATGATAAGGAATACGCTGTCGGACATGCAGCTGTGGATACGGCCAAGTATGCTGCTCGACGAAATACGCTGGCCTGTGTTCCGAGGCTGGGAGAGCTGAATACAGCGCCGCACAGTTAATGCAACGGAAGACGTGTCCTCTCGAGTGCTGGTTCGGAATAGAGGGTCTGCATTCCGCATCTAGGGGCGGCAGCCTCGCCGCCGGCGAGGCCGAGCCAGGCGAAGGCTGCGGCAAGGGTCTCGTGCGGTGACGCGGCGAGGTCGTCGTAGCGCACGCGCCTGCGCCCGGCAATGGTCCGGGGAGGTAAGGTTGGACGCCGAGCGCTCGCGAGCGCCGCTGGGATCCGCCCACTCTCTCTCTAGCGCGCAAGTCGGGGCAGGGTGCTCGCCCGCAAGCGTCGGAGGCGACAGTGGTCCGGTGAGAGCCTCAGCGCGCTTGTGACAAGGGCGCTTTCTTGCGCCTCCTCAGCTGCCACACGGTATTCACAGGGGCGTGTGCGTGTGCGTGCGTGCGTGCGTGGTATGTGCGTGCGTGTGTGCGTGCGTGGTGCGTGTGTTGATTGCGCGCTGTGCGCTCCTCACGAGCGCGGCATCCTCCGCGGGCACGGCGGTGAGGTCGGACGCGAGCGTCTCGTGCTCCACCAGCCAGTGCGTCACAAGCCTGAGACACCGGCAGGTTCAGAGGTGAGCCACGCTCCGCATGACGGGTCCGCGCGCGAATGCGGTGTGGACAGTCTCGTCACGGTTGGCTGTAAAACGCGAGTGGCTCCGGCGGCGGGCGGGCTGCGAGATCGGCATCCGCATCTAGGGACACAGGCTGCAAGATCGAACGCCCGCGCGAGTCCGCCCAGCGGCGCTGCGCCGCCGCCACGGCGAGCGGATGGCGCGAGATGAAGAGGAAGCGAACCTGCTCATAGATCGAGCGCGGGGAGGGGGTGGGGTGGAGTGGGAAGGGGAGGGGATGGGCCAGAGGACACGCACCAAAGGCGGCCGCGCCGCACCCAGCCGCCAGAGCGCGAGCAGGGAGCGCCAGCGCATCACGTGGCTTGGCGACTTCTCCAGCAGCACCCCGAGCGGCGCGGAGGAGGGTGCGGGCCCGCCGCCATCGCCTCGGCCGCCGCCGCCGCCGCCGCCGCCGCCGATGCCGCCATCGCCGCCTCCGGCGTCAGCTTGAACGCCGGCGCCGCCGGCGCCGGCGCCGCCGCCACCTCTAACTCCCTCTTCGCCGAGAATGGGCCAAAAGCGCGCCCAGGCGGCAAAGAGCGCCCGCCTGTTCGCCGTGGTGAGGACGCCGCTCTCGTTCGCCTCCGTCTCGTGCGCGCCCGTCGCCAGCGCGAACGTGCTCATGCCTCGCAGACGGACGCTGCCGCACTGAAGCCCCAACGCGGCGGCCGCGCCTCGCCAGAGCCTCCATGGCAGCGGCGGCTGCGCGAGGTCAAGCTGGTCGTAGACGGGCTGCCAGAAGAGGCCCTCGCTCATCGGCCCGGTCAGGCCACTCGCGGTCGCGATGCCCTCGCGCCGCAGAGCAAATGGGTGGACGGCAGGGTGCGCTGCGAGCAGCGAGGCGAGCAGCGTGGTGCCGCCGCGGTGCGAGCCAGCCACATGCAGCAACGTGTGTCTGGAGAGCGCCGCATCGACCTCCGTGCACGTCGCCGCCCTCGCCGGTGGTGGAGTGTCGCCGGCGCCGAGCAGCCAGAGCAAAGCCGAGTAGATACTCAGGCCGGCCACTGCTTGCAGCGCGGTACGGGCGCCGTGATTGATGCGTCGGGCGGCCTCATCCTCCGCAGACTGGCCGGGAGGGCTTGGCGCGGCGCCTCGGCGTCGCTTTGCCATCAGTTCAAGGTCGGCAGGAAGCCAAGGGAGTGCCTCGTCGCCCGACGGCCAAGGCGTTGGCGCGCGCGACGTGGGCGAGGGTGAGAGACGCGAGGCGCATGCGCACACACACGACGCGGGGTCGCGAAGTGACCGCCGGTGACCGCCGGGGGCGCGGCCGGTTGCAAGTCATGTGCTTATCACAGTAGCCCGAGGACGGGGGGGGGGCGGGCCTCACCCGGGACTCACCCCGAGACCCCACCCCGGGACGCGCCGGCTGCGGGTGAGGCCCCACCCCCGGGGCAGTGAGGGGCAGGCGCGGGGCGGAGCTCCTCAGAGTGAGGCGCCCCGGGTGCCCCCACCCCCCCCACCCGCCACCCCGGCGGCACCCGACCCGCCCATTCAGCTTTGCTCTTTCGTCCGGAGCGCGCCTTTCAGGGGGTAGAATTCTTAATCTTTTAGGCGTGGCGCTGGTGGGCCGGGGGCGCGCGGTAGCCGGTAGGCGTAGGTACGGGGCCGCGTGCGCGTGGGCTGTGGCCCGCCCGTGGTGCCCCTGCGCCCTGGCTGGGTCGGGCAGCGAGCTACCCCCCCGGGACAGCGCATCGCGAGTGAGGCCCCGGGGTGGGGCAGGTGAGGGAGGGGGCGGGGACGGCCGGGCCCCGGTGAGCCCCGGGTGAGGCCCGCCCCCCCCCCCCCGTCCTCGGGCTACTGTGATAGGCACATCAGTCAGTATTACACACGTCCTAGCATGGACGACGGGGCACACGCACTCGCGGAACACAGGGCATTACACACGAGGCGTTGTGTGCGTTCTCAGGGAAAGGCATCACCACAGACAAAAGTATAGTTAGAGGGGCAGCAGTGGGGACCCCCACTCACGACCCCGCGAGCGCCTGTAGCGAGATGTCCATCGCTGCATTGGTTCTCGCCAAGCATGAGCGCACTGGGCTGACACGCTGGCGCGACCCAGTCTACCTAGGCCGTGCGCTCGCCGCGCACGACTGCCTCGAGGTGGCTCACTCGCCCGCGTCGACCGTCGGAGGCTGCGTGCATGGCGGTCGGCAGCTTTCCGCTCTGCTCGAGCGCAGCCGGCGTGCGCCCTGCCGGTGGCCGTCGCGGCACGACTACTCCTACCTCTTTCACGAAGCGATGCCCGGTGGAGCTCCCACATCTACCGAGAGAAAGAGCACTCAGAGCCCAGAGCGGGCCAGGCGCACATGGCGAGACGTAGCCGACATCTAGCCGGCATCCACATGTAGCCGGCGGCATCCACAGCATGTAGCCGGCGGCATCCACAGCCTACCGTGCGAGCAGCGGAAAGAACGGGAGGCTGCGCAGCGTCCACAGCATGTAGCCGGCAGCAGCTCGTGCACGCACCCGTCGCCCACGTCGAAGAGCTGGTCGCGCCACGGCTGCCGCGTAGGTGCAAGCAGTCCGGGAGGACGCGACTCGTGGAGGCGAGACCCGCAGCTGGGCCGCAGTACGAAGCGGGCACACACCGCGACAAGTGCGTGTGCGCCATAGGCTCTTGGCGAGGGACCTGCCCCTGCCGTCGCTCGCGCGGCTCGGATCGCTCGCGGAGAGAGACCTCACAGTGGCTCGGCTCTCTATGCGGGCGCCGCACTCACCGGGTCGTACCTTCATTGGCACGCCGGCGCCCTCAACTACCTCGCGGCGGGTGCCAAGCTGTGGCTGGTCGCGCCGCGCTCGTCGAGCGGCGGCCCGCTCCGCCGGTTCACGTACGGCCGCGTCTCCAACATGTCGACGCATCGCTGGCTCCGCTCCGAGCTCCCGACGCTGCTTGCGGTGCCGCGCCTCGCGCTCTTTGTCCAGAGAGCGGGCGAGGCGGTCTACGTGCCGCCGTATGCGCCGCACGCCGTCGTGAATCTCGAGTACAATGTCGGCGCGACCTTCACACTGAAGGCTGCCGAGCCGTCTCTGCCGGTTTGGCTGCTCGCGAGCCTCTTCGGCGGGTGAGAGCTGAGACAGGAGTCTCAGGACGTAAATCACGACGCGTTTTTAAACTAACCACATTAGACGCGGTACAAAGAATAAAACTCGGAATCACACGCCGGCTCGCTAGAGCGCCCACGCCTCGATCTTCTTCGGCAGCCGCTGGTTGAGCTCGTCCCCGTGGCCCAACCGGCCTCCGCGTCCAGCGCCGAAACTCCAGACGCCATCGGCGGCGAGGGCGATACTGTGATGCCCCATCGCCGAGACAGCGACGACGCGCCGCCCAGCCAACGCCTCAACCTCCTTCGGCAGCAGCTGGTTTTGCACGTCGCCGTGGCCCAACCGGCTGTCACTTCCAAATCCCCAGCTCCAAACGGCGTTGTCGGCGGTGAGGGCGAGACTGTGGTTCGCTCCGGCCGCAACAGCGACGACGCGCTGCCCTGCCAACGCCTCCACCTTCTTGGGCAGCAGCCGGCGCTGCTGGTCGCCGTGGCCCAACCGGCCTCGCTCTCCACTGCCCCAGCTCCAGAGGGCGCCGTCGGCGGTGATGGCGAGGCTGTGCCCGAGTCCAGCCGACACCGCGACGACGCGCCGGCCAGCTAAGGCCTCGACCTTCTTGGGCAGCAGCTGCACTTGCTCGTCGCCGTGACCCAGCTGGCCAAAGGCCCCATAGCCCCAGCTCCAGACGTCGCCGTCGGCGGTGATGGCGAAGCTGTGGCCCTGGCCAACCGAGACGGCGACGACGCGCTGGCCAGCCAACACGTCTACCTTCTTGGGCAGCAGCTGGTTCTGCTCGTCGCCGTGGCCCAAGAGGCCGTCGCCTCCATAGCCCCAACTCCAGACGGCGTTGTCGGCGGTGAGGGCGAGGCTGTGGCTGCCTCCCGCCGACACGGCGACGACGCGCTGGCCAGCCAAGGCCTCGATCTTCTTTGGCAGCAGCTGCGCCTCGCGGTCGCCGTGGCCCAACTGACCAGAGGCTCCACCGCCCCAGCTCCAGACGCCGTCGGCAGTGAGGGCCAGGCTGTGCGCGGGTCCAGCCGACACGCTCACGGCGCGCTCGCCTCCCAGCGGGGAAGGGAGGCGGGTCGGCGTGTTGAGCTGCGCCACGCCCTCGCCGTGGCCGAGGAGGCCTGGATAACCATCCGGCGCGGAGCCGCACGACGAGAGCCGCCCCTCGCCGTCGATGAAAACGCTGTGCATATAGCCCCCTGCCGCCCTCGCTGGCGGGTTGGACTCGCGCAGCAAGGCCGAACAGCACAGCCACCGCACGGCGCAGGGCTCGTCCTCTGGCTGCGCCGGCAGCTCGAAGCCGCGCTCTTGCGCCCACAAGCGGATGCCCTCCAGCGCAAGCGAGGCGTGGAAGAGAAGCGAGACGGCCGCGACGCGAGCGATGTCGGCGGGGTCGCAGCGAGAGAGGGCGCGGACGAGCAGCTCCGTGGGGAGGTCGAGGAGGCGGGCGGGCGGCGGCGTGTCTGGCGAGGGAGCGGCGGAGGAGGCGGGGGCGAGGCGGCGCGAGCGGCGGCGCGGCGGGGTGGACATCGCGAGGAAAAGAATCTTACAAATCACTGTGCGAGGAAAAGAATTTTTTATACGACGAGAAGGGGGCGACCGCGAGGTGGCACGAAGGTTGCAGAGAGGAGAGAGACTGCGAAGAGAGATAGGAAGAGGCGGACGCCCAAGGGTGGGCGACGGCTAGCGCACCACACCCCTCTCCTTAAAATCCCTGTGTGGTGGCGGCGTGCGTCCTCCTCCCCTCCCTCCCTTGGTTGTCCGTTTTCTTTCTTTCTTTCTTTACACTGGGCACGGGACTGGCGCGCACTGGCACGAGAAAAAGAATTTTTGGAGACAAAGGCTTTTCTTAATTGTGTGTATCGCGCGATCAGCCTTTAAAAGAAATCGCTCCAAACCGAATCCCCGAAAGCTCTGATCCCCGGGACCGATTCGCCCGCCGTGGGAGGGCAACTTCTGAGCGAAAGAACAAGATCTAACTGCGAGCGCTGTCCCCCTAGGCCAGTTGTGCCCCCCCGCAGCGAATATGGGGCGCTCGCTGCCCGCCGCCGCGCTGCTGGCATGCGCCGCCGTCGCGCATGGGCACTGGGAGAAGGGCATGGGGCTGCGCGACGCCCACCGCCACGGGCCCGGCGCGCGCATCCGTTACCTTCGCGAAACCGCCAAAAAGGAGAAGCGGCGTCGGCTGGAGCAGCGCGAGCAGGTTGCTTTTAAGGGCAGCCCCGCCGCGCACCAGCCGAGGGCCGCTAAGAGGAGTCTCTCGTGGAACCCCCCCCCCCCCCCCCCCCGCCCGCCCCGCCCCCCACCACGACTGTCCTCAGCCCCCCTCCTAAGACGGCAGCCGTGCGCACGAGGTATGTGCGTGAGTCGTTTTTGTGTGTGCGGTTCGGGAAACATGCGATTCAATGCGCAGTGGCGCGTCGCCTTTGCTGGAGAGTCGACGGCGGCCTCTCGAGTGGCAAGTCCTCAACATGAAAAAAACAAAAGAAGGAAGCAGAGTCTTCAATACCTAAATTTGGGGGGACGCACGAATATGAGGTTTGTGCGACACATGCATTCGGTCGGCATGCTCGCCCTCGTGGCGGGCATGCCCCTGACCTACACCGTGCGGGACTGTGGCACCAGGCGCGGTACACTGTATGACACTGGCTTCCTTCCAAGCACGTTGCAGACGGCTTAGGACAAATACAGCGGCGCGGTCGGCAACGTCCTGCCGCCCACCAGAAGCGACCACAAGCGGATTGTGTGGTCATCTGCTTGCGTGTGCGATGTGTTGTGGCGCAGATTGCGCTTGTGCGATGTGTTGTGGCGCAGATTGCGCTTGCGTCCCAAGCCATTGGCCTGGTGCAGCGCCAGCCCCCCGTTTTCTGATTCGAATATTTCAGTACGGCAGACGCTTTCTTTTCTTTTTCCAGGCGCGGTCGGGCACTTGGGGTGCGGCGCGACTTGCACTAGTGCGCGTTCCGTGGGGCTTGGCGACAGAGCGATCGCCGTGCTGTGGATCATCGGGGCACAAATCCACAAAGGCCTCTCCTCCCTCCGCGTTGCGACGAGCTCAGCCACAAGTACGACGGTTGCGGACTGCGCATTCTGGGGACGGTGGACACAATCCATTGGTTCATCCCGTCTGGTGCGTCCCGTCCTAGCACCCCTGCTCGATCGCCGTGTTCCGCCACCACCCACGAGAGTCACATCTCATGAGTCACACCTCGCCACAGTCAAACTCGCATCAGTGGGAGTGGGAAGAGGCGGCGTGGTGGCTCTGCGTGTGCGTGGGCGCGCGCGCACCTGCAACCACAACCTGTTTGTGATGCCGCTGCAGGATAGGCCGGCCTCTTCAGGATGCCTCGTTGCCTCTTTAGGACTGCCCATCGACGAGCGCTGGATCAATCCATTGAGCAAGGACCGCCTAGCAGCAGTTGCAGTATGCGGCCGGCATTAAGCTAGCTAGCCCTTGCAAGGCCAGGTGCGCCGCCGAGCGCCGCTGCTAGCAGTTGCAACCTGGGAGTGTGAGTTCTGGCTCCGGGTGCTCTAGTGAGTCTGGCAGCCGAGTGGTAGATCCCGCCGCAGCACTGCACATGCACCAGTATGGAGCAGTATTCTCCAGTATTCTCCAGTATGCCCCAGTACAGCAGTACGGATGGAGCTGTGATGCAGTATCCAAGTATGATTACTTCGCCGTATTGGGATATGGTGTGCATGTGAGGTACAGCAGTAAGGGGAGGTATCTCATGCAGTATTGCAGTATGATGAGACTGCATGTCGCGTATCAGGCTGTACCCACGTACCGGTTGCGCTGGCTCGGTGTACGGGAGTGGGGATATCTGACCAAACTAGAGGAACGCATCAGGGCAGCTATGGCAATATTGGCGGCTATTCTTGCAATATTGTAGTACGACACAGACGCGGCGAGATAAAAATACCTGATATCTGAGATCCTTCTATCCACTCAGATTTCCCGCTTGCGCGTCGCGCGACCGTCGCTTGCGGCGGCTCCGGCCACATGGAGCGCGAGGTCGACGTGCTTCAGGATCTGCGCGCGTCGGTGCTCCCGCTTGCGAACACGGCAGTCGCCGAGACGACCGGCACCAGCATGGCCACGAGTGTCGAGCACAACCCGCACTCGGCGGTCGGCATGCCCCTCTACAGCCGCTTTGCCGCCGCCCGCGCGGCCGCGGCAGATGACACCCTACGTCTCGCCTTCCTTGGCACCAAGGCCTCGAACATAGACTCCATCTTTGAGCACTCGCTCGACCCGTCGCGCCGAGGTGACCATGTCGGCCAAAAGTTTGGTGCAGGCGAGTACTGCGCCTCGCGGCTATCGACCGCCATCAACTAACCGCAAGCGCAAGCTGGAGTCTACAACAGTACCGAGGAGGTGCGCGAGGGCGGGCGGCCCTCGTACGCCTTTCAGGTCGCCGTGCAGCTCGAGCAGGACGGGCTAGACCGCGCGGTCGCCTCGGCGCTCTTCCCGGGCGCCCTCGACGCGATCACGGCCCAGCGCCGCTGTAGTGGCGCCGCCGGCCCGTCCACCCTCCCTTCGCGCCGCCGTCTCACGGGCCTGCCACCAGCCCCGGTCGTTCACGCTCCGCTCGTGAAGATGCAGCCCCCGCCGACGAGCAGCGGCCGGCAGGGGTCGGTGCCGAGGCCCATGCGGGCGCCGCAGTCCGGTGCGGGCGGCCACACGCAGCCCCGTCTTCGCCGTCGCGCGACGATCACGCCGGTGTCAAAACTTTGCATTTTCTTTTTTCTTCCTTCTCTTTTATGTATGTAAAAGAGGGAAGCAGTCGAGAGGACAGGGGAGGGACGTGTCCGAGGGGGACGGGGGAGGGACGACTTTGGTGTTGGAGGGGGAACGACTTTGGTGTTGGACGGCATCAATGGAGGATGGGCGGCCTCGAATCACGGTCACGTTGGTTAGCGAGGACAGCGACGGCGTCGTTGGCTGAGCGCAGGGGCGAGGGCGTCGACCGACGGGCGGCGCATCAGGAGCCCCTCGCTGGCGAGCGGCTGGCGCGGGAGGTCACGGAACGACGGGTCGAACGACGGGTCGAGCCCCCCCTCCACCGGTCGAGGCCGCGGTCGAGACGGTGAGCGCGGCCGAGGCCCTCGCGAACGTCGCGGAGTACGGCCCGAACTACGTCCTGCCGCAGGCCGCGGAGTCTAAGACGGCGCGGCGGAAACGGCTGCGCGTGGACGCGGCGGCGAGGATCGCCGGGCACGCTGTAGTCGAGACTGGCACGCACGTGGAGATCCTGGGCGAGCAGAGGTGGTGGCCGGGCACCATCACGGGGCGGGAGGAGGGTTCGGACGGCCGGCTCGTGCACGCGGTTACCTGGTAAAAAGACGGCTAGACGGCTGGGGCTGGGGCCGGGGGGGCCCTCCGCGACGCCGGCAATGGCCACATTGGTGACCGACCGCACTCACACTATCGCACAGCTCGCTGCCATTGCGCGCCAAACGTCGCCGCAGCCGCCGCAGGAGCTTGTCGCCACGGTTGAAAGGTTCTGTGAGCTTGCCGGCCTCGTCATGGGCAACCAGGACATCGTTGAGCACTTGAGCCTCCAACTCGGTGGCGCCTTCGTTCGCATGGCGAGCTGCTGCACCGTGTGGGCAGCCGTAGCTGCGGTGCGGCGTGAGAACTGGTCGCGGATGCGGCTAACAATCAAGGCCGTTCTGCAGCCGCTCGAGCTGGGGGCGGGTGAGACTCTGTGTCCTGTGGAGGGCGTGATCGCGCACCCAAGCGGCGCCGTGTACAAGTCGAGCTCGATAGGCGTCGAAGTTCTCGCGGGAAGCACGCCTGGGCTGCCGCCCGCATCGACGCTGCTCAACATCGCCGAGGACGAGCTCAAGCCGCGGATGCCGCCCGCCAACTTCGAGCAGATCCTCTCGAGCGTTGCTGGGCTGGCAATCTGCGACGATGGCGATCTGTTCGTCGTGCACATGGCTGGTGAGCTTCTGAAGTACACCGAAGGCGACCTTGTTGGAAGCGTGAGCTCCAACGCCGACCGTTCGGACTGCTTCTTCCACCCACATTCGGTTGCCGCCGTCGGCTCTCGCCTGTACGTCACCGACATGCGCAACGACCGGCTGGTCGTCGTCGCAAAGGATACGCTCACGTGGATGGGGACAACAGCAGAAGAAGGCGTCTCGCTGAGGCTGCCGCAAGGTATCGCATCGGATGGAGATCAGCTGGCCGTGGCCGACTTTGGAAATGACCGTGTCGTGGTGCTCACGTTGGAGGGCAAGCTCGTGCGAGCGATCGGAAGCGGCGGCGATCAGCCGGGGCAGATGCGGTTTCCCTCAGGCGTGGCGATGGCCCACAACCTCATCTACGTGTGCGACATGGCGAAGGTCCGCATCCAGGTCTTCACGCAGGAGGGCGGGCTGCTGCAGGTCATCGGCGCGCCCATCCGAGGCCAAATCTGCTCTCTCACCATCGACCAGACGCCGCGCTTCGATGTGTGCGGCCACGGTAACATCGCCTCGCACCTGTACGCCGGCACTCGCCGCGACGGGGTCCTCATGTTCAGCTACGCAGGGGAGGCAGACGAGGAGGGCAGCGACGAGGAGGGCGAGGAGGACGACGAGGGCAGCAGCTAGGCCGCGGCTGGGAGAGGCGGATCATGAGACACGCGCTGATAAAACTGTGTGCTTCTGGGGTTGGCTGGGCGTGGGTTCGGCTGGGCGAGCCTTAGGACGGGTCGTGCGTAAGCGAATGTGTGATGCACATGGGTATGTGCTGTGTGTGATGTGTGCGCAAAAATGTGCAAAACTGAGCCGTGACCTCCATGCTCCAAGCTTGAGAAATAGAGTAAAAAAAGCCATTCTGGAGAGTGCGCGTGGCGCCCAGGGAGAGGAGCGGCACGGCCCTGTTTGGGCTCGCTCGAGCTAGCGGTCTGGGCATGGGCATGGGCATGGGTTTTTTTCTTGTATGAGGTCACATGGACCACCAAGAACTGGCACGGGCTGCAGATGCAGCGCTTGTCTGTCGTCCTCCACACCGCCGTGGCATGGCAGACGGTGAACGAGCTAGCGTGCGGGGAGAGCGGCATTGTGCACGGTGGAATGCATTGCCGTTCTTAACGGAGTCGCTTAGGCGGCTCCGGCGGTGAGCCGGTGAGTGTGCCAGTCCGCGCCAGTCCGCGCCCTTGTCGTGCCAGTGTGCTAAATAAATAAATAGAGCAGTCATCTCCAGGGAGAGATGGGCGACGCACACGAACACAGTGTGCTGTGAGAGAGACGGCGTTAAGAATTCTTTCAGGGCTTGTGAGCGAGTCAAGAATTCTGGCGCGCGCCCGGTCAAGATCGGGCCCGAACGCACGTTGTCCGGCCCCTCGTCGAATAACGCCTGTGCGGCGCGCTGCTCCCAATACTATCGGCTGCGATATACAGTGCATTCGCTCTCCTCTCGTCCGATAGGCCACACTCACCACTGCCGTACTCCGTCAGCGCGCACGCCCAGCGATCGGTCGGTCGTTAGGTCTCCCCTTCGACTGCAAGTGACTCATGTCGGGCAACAATTTTCGCGGCGTCTCAGCCGACCAAGATGGCCGCTTTGGCGACAAGGTGGCGCAGCACCGGCCTGGGCCTCGCCGCGGCTCGCGCGCATCCCGTCCCCGCCGAAACCCCGCCGCCGCCCACTGCTGGTCAGATGAAGAAGATGATCAAGTCGACAAAGTTCCCGGCGCACTTTGAGACCAAGGTGGACATGAAGAAGGTCAACCTCGACGTGATGCTGCCCTGGATCACGGAGCAGGTCTCCGAGTACCTCGGCTTTGAGGACGAGGTCGTCATCGGCTATGTCGAGAGCCAGCTCCGCGAGACGGACGGTGCGCTCGACGCGCTTAAAGGAGTGGTGTCGCCTCGGGCCAGTGGTGGACGTGTCGAGGACGCGCCCCGCAGGTGCCCGAGTCGACCCCAAGAAGATGCAGCTCTCACTCACTGGCTTCCTCGAGGCCAACACGCCCCCCTTCATGCGCGACTTGTGGGCGCTGCTCGTCTCGGCGCAAGAGAATGAGCACGGCATTCCCACCAAGGTCGTGGACATTCTGGCACACTTTTGAGACACGTCCGCGACACGTCCGACACGTCCGGGAGCAGTCTAGCGCCCTCGCGGATGCCACGCGGTTGCCTGTGCCTCGCCACTTTTTGCCTCCCCGCCAAGCCCACCCATCTCCCCCCCCCCCCCCCCCAACCCGCCCCCCCTCGCTTCCCTCCCCAGTTTCTCGAGAAGAAGAAGGAGGAGCTGCGCGAGAAGCGAGAGGAGCAGGAGTGGGCCGCCACCGACTCACTCCTCCCCGCCGCTCTCCGCCGCGGCGTCTGCCCCCCCCTTCGGAGCGGCTAAGAGGGGTGCCCCTTGACACCTTGTGTGTGTGCTGCCCCAGGAGCGGATTGCAGCCTCGCTGCAGGCCAAGCGCGAGGAGGTGGAGCGCGCGATGGCGGCCGAGGCGGCGAAACTGCGCCGGGAGAAGGAGGACGCGTCCGCCTCCTCGCCGGCCGCGGCGAGGGAGGAGAGGGACGGGCGGGAGCGCAGCGGCCGCCGCCGCAGCCGCAGCCGGGAGCGCGACCGCCGCTCGTCGTACGATGACCGCGACCGCGACTACGACCGGCGGCGCGGGCGCGACCGATACGACGACCGCGAGCGGGGCGGCCGGCCCAGGCGCCGGTCGAGGTCACGCGACCGTGGAGACCGCGGCGGGCGAGGGGGGCGCGATGCCGGGCCTGACGAGTTTGGCCGTGAGCGTGTGCCGCCGCCGCCCCCGCCGCCACCACCACCACCACCGCCGCCGCCGCCGCCGCCGCGAGCAAAGGCGGACGGCGGCGAGTCCTCAGACGGACGAAAGAGCGCGGGAGACAACGCGTGAGGCTCGCGCGCGCCCTCGGAAGCAACAGGCGCAAGACCAAGAGTTGTGTGCGCGCCCTGGCTTGGATTGGTGCGTGAGGGCCTGGAGGGGGCGTTCCGCGCCCCTCTTGGCACACATTGATCAGTCGAGTGCCAGCGCCGCCCCGATCGCTCCGGAGAAATAAAAAAGAGAAACACTGCGCGGGGGGCCGTGGCCCGTGCAGGTGCACGGTACGGCTAGGACGAGACGGCGGCGGGGCCGCAGCCCGAGCCGAAAAAGGCTCTATATCCCCCTCTAGCCTCTAGTGGAGAGGGGAAGTCGGGCCCCGCAACCGTCGCGTGACCATATCGGAAGGCGAGCAGGAGGGAGGACCGAGGGGAGGGAGGAGCCCCTTCGGAATGGGGGTAAGGAGGGGGCCGCACCCCGCACGGAGCGCGGGAGCGGCGGCGGCCGGCGGGGGGTTCCAAGCGGCGATGTCAGTGAGGAGCATACGTGTCGCCGTGTAGCGTCTGGTGTCTATTAGCTCCGAGTAGAGGGGGCGTTCCGCTGCTAGGGGAAACCCGGAGCGCAGAGCCAACCCTCGGATACCGCCCGTGTTTACTTTATGGCCCTTTCCCTGCGAACGCGCATCCCCCAGGGCTAGCGCTGGGGCTCTCTTGCCCGCAACCTGATGCCGGCCGATCATCTGGCCCTCTGGGTGCGCTTCTTAGCTCCCCGGCCCTGGATGTGAGGTTGATGACTGCACTCCAAGTCCGTTGCCAAGTGCTCCAAGTGCTAACGCGCTAGTACTCGATAGTGGTCCCGCCATAGCTCGCCAGCTCGCGCATAGAAGCAGGAAGCTAGGCAGAGGCCGCATCGCGTCAGCTGTATACGTTTTACCAAAAAGGAACGGAAACACGAATCTCCAATCCAAAGGGATGAATTCCCTTATGGATAAAACCCGGGTACTTTACGTCGTCCAGCATGTGCCATCACCGCCGACCCGATTCGCCGTCGTACTCGACCTCGTGCACGATCCGTCCGTCCCCGTCCTCCTCCCGCGCCATGACGGTCGCAGGGTACCACCGCTCACTGTCGCAGAAGATCTCGAGGCGCGATCCGGTGGACAGGACAGAGTGGCCGTCGAGCGCCGCCCTGGCATCCTCGCGCTTTCGCTTCCGCCGCTTCGCCTTCGTCTCCTTGCTGGCTGCGCAGCAGGGTGTAGTTCGGGCCCACCTCCGCCACGCTGTCCAGCACGTGGACGGCGCTCGCCATCTCGACCGCGTCGTCCTCCGGCGGAAGCTCCGCGTCGCCCGCGGCCGCTTCCCGAGCGCGCTCGTCGCGCATCCGCTCGTGGTGGGCCTGCCGACGCGCCACGCCGGCGCCCGTGTGCCTCGCCGCCGCGTCCGGCGACGGCATCGATGCTGTCCGCCCGAGCGTGACTCGCCACTCCACGCGACTTCCACGACCTCCACGACCGCCGAAAAGTTCTCCCACTCGCTCTGCCCCAAACCTAAATCTTTCTACAGTTACATACATAATCGCCCAATTATCTCAGGAACATAGTGTGAATGCCTGGGAACAGCCCCTCCTGGCCCGAGTGCGGGGCGCGAGGGACAAACAAATTCAGAGGGCATGAAAGTCGTCAAGCTGCTTGATCAGGCCAGTGAAGATGGCCCGCGAGGCGGTTTTCGTGAGCAGGTCGGCGAGCATCACGACGCCGGGGAGGTGTTCGACAGAGATAACGCCACGGTTGACGAGATCGCGAAGGAACTCTGCGGCGCGCAAGATGTGCTTGGTCTTCTTGAAGGCAACAGGAAGGCCATGCCGACAGCGGATTTGCTGTCGCAGTTGATGATGCTGGCGCCGTCGATGGAAAATCCAAGGTCGATCAGTAGCTCACGGATGAAAATCACCTCCTTGGCGGCTAGCATGGCGCCAAAGAACCTGAGCCCTGGCCTCGACACCTCGACACCAAACCTCGACACCAACTCGACACCTCGACACCCCGTGCCAACTCGACACCCCTCGACACCCCTCGACACCCCTCGACACCATCTAGGCTGGTACCATGCTCGCCGGTGTCAAGGTGCCAAACTCGACACCTCGACACCCCTCGACACCCCTCGACACCGCTCGACACACCAGGACGCAGGAGGTGAAAGGGCGACTGCCAATTACGCGTCGAGCTCGTGGGAGGCGATTCTGCAACCATGCAGCGGTCTGCAGTGCAAACGGATGAAACGTAGGCGGCAAATTGGCGGCGGCGAGGAGTACTCGAGCAGTGCCAAAAACGATGCCGATGAAGCGCTCAGCATGTGAATTCTGCTTTGGCGTATACGTGCATCGCGCCGCCCGCCGCCGCGCCGCGCCGCCGCCCGATGATTAATAATTAATAATTATTACCCGATAATTAATAATGTGTGTTTATTGGTGTGTGTGTGTGTGTGTTGGTTTGCGCGATGGCAGAGAAGGGCAGGGCAGCCGCGAGCGGCAAGTGGCGTCGGCGACGCGGCGCGGACCCGATGGTGACGCCCATAGCGCAGCGTGCGCGGCAGCAGCGCCGCCGGCGGCCCCACACCGCATCAGATGCGTTCTGAGTGAGTCAGGCTGCGCTGCACAGTCTGCTGAGCACGCTCCCGACGAGCAGCGCGCCACGCGGGCCCGCCGCAGGCGATGCGGGCGGCGAGTCGACACGCGTGTCGCAGGCGTAGGCAGCGCTGGCGAAGCGAGGCGGCCGGCGCCGGCCCCCGCAGGCGGTTGCAGCGAGAGAAGAGATGTAAAAGACACTGTTGAAAGGGTGGGGAGCGGCCTGCCGTCGAGCAGCACGTCGCGCGAGCCCGCTGCCGGCGACCCGATCGAGAGCTCGTAGTCATGGTACTATTCAGCATCGCGCCCGAGGCGGTCCGCTCTGGCCCTGTAGGCCTTCCCAGACAGCTTGTCAAGGCTGTACAGAGTGCCGAGAGCATGCTGGGCAGGCTCCCGTCGAGCGACGAGCCATGCTGGCTCGTCGCGGGCCGCGAGCTCGAAGACCCGCGCAGAGCGTCGCCGAGCCTGGCGTGCCCGCCCGCACGCCCGCGGCCGCAGGCAAGGAAGGCGAGCTTCCTGGCGTCTATGCCAAGCGCTCACATGCCAAAAGACACCTCGCAGCGCGCGTGACGTGACCGAAGCGGCACGCCTCGGCGCCGCGAGAGCAGCCGTCGACGTCGGCACCAAGCGCGCGGCCGCCGGGCGCCTCCGAACCGACAGGGGCGCCGCGGCAGTAGAGAGCACTCCACCCGCCATACCGTTTTTCTGGCGGGTTCGATCAACCATCATGAACGCGCGCTATTTTTTTGGGGGCGCGCCGCCAGGCGCGTCCCCACTTTTGTATCACAGCTGCGAGGGCCAACCAAGGGATTCGGCGCGTCAAGTTAACTTGACCGCTCGTTCGGGCTTTGGGCCGCAGGCCGGCGCGCAGCGCCACGCCGCCAGGCGTCCGCCGGAGGCCCGCCGGAGGCTCTTCCTGCGGCCACATTCTGGCAAGATTCCGCCGCGCTCAGGCGCCCAGAGGATGCGTGCGCTGCGCTCAAACGTCGCGATTTGGCAATAGGCGCTCGAGCCGGCGCACAGCGGACGGGTGCGCCGCGCAGGGGGGGTCGGAGGGGTGCGAGAGGGGGCGTGGGTCAGGCGCGCACCGGCCGGCTCCGGGAGCGGCCGTCACGTCGAGGAGGGGGGCTGTCGGCGGCTCGAGCGGCGAGGCGTGCCACTCTGCTTCGCCGCCGACAGCCCCTCTTCCGAGCCGGCGCGTGGCGACGAGCCGCGGCCAGTGTCGCTGGTTCCTTTGGCGGCGCAGCGTTTATCCCCCCCACCCGCGCCCGCCCGCCCGACCGCCCGCCCGCCCTCAGGCCTTGCCCCTTCGCAGGCGCGGGAGCGCTCGCCGGCGAGCACCTCCTACCTCTCCTCGCCCGGCTGCTCCCTTGCCCCGTCGCCCGCCGCGCCCTCGCCCGGCCTCAAGAGCTTGGCGGCCTTTGTCCGCCAGCTCAAGGCGTGGGACGAGGCGTGCGCCGACGGCCGCTCGTCGTGCTGGTTCGAGACGGAGGGCGACCTCCCGCGGCTGGCCGGGGAGGCGCTGCTGGCCGAGGCGGCCGCGACGGGCGCGAGGCGGATCGCCTTTGACGCCGTCGCGGCGCGTCTCGAGGCGACCGCGGCGCCGCCGCCGCCTCTCGGCACCGCTTTGGCCGCGTGGCCCACGGGATGGGGCATCGAGGAGGGCAACTTCTGCGGGCTGGCGCACTGGGCTGTGGAGGTGTGGCACGCGGCCGGGTCGGTCGACGCGAGCCGGTGGCAGGTCGAGGCTGACGGAGGGCGCCTCTTCTTTGTGCGGGTCGCGGAAAAGGCCGCATAATCGCGCTCTCCGCCGAGGCCCGCCTCGGCGACGGCGCTCGCCGCGCAGCAGCAGGCCAGCAGCAGTAGCAGCAGCAGCAGCAGCACGTGATTCTTGACACATGATTACACTACACAGTCCTCCCTTCGGTTGTCGTTTCGACCCTGTTTTTTCTTCTATCGCAGCGCACTCGCATCTGTGAGCCTAGCGCAGCGCGAACTCGCCGTCTGAGCCTAGCGCAGCGCGAACTCGCTCTGAGCCTAGCGCAGCGCCTCGGAAAACACCATTTTGGCTCGCCAACAAGCCCTCCGCGCCCCCACACCGTTAGGATAATACATTTTTGCTTTCAGAAAAAAAATAATCCCGTTCCGCGCTGCTCGCTGCGGCGCTTGGCGGCAGGTCCTTCGTCGTCACCAGGTGGCCGTCTCCCTCCGCCTTGCATCCCTCACCCCTCCGCCCTGCCGCCTCTCACCGCCCTGCAAACCAGGCGTCACAATTATCATCACCGCCACCGTCACCATCAAACGTCACTATCCAACCGTGCGGCGTCGCTATCCAGCCGTGACAGTTCCGCATGCCTCACCAGGTGCTCTTGCGAGCTCTCCGTCCGTGCACACTGTTGCTCGTGGGCGGTTCCGCCGTGGCATGATATCACAGCTCTTCATCCTCGCCCCCAACGGGCACACCATTGTCAACAAGGACTACCGCGGCGACGTGCCGAAAGACTCGCCAGAGATCTTTCTGCGCAAGCTAGTGGAGAAGTCGGAGGGGGAGGCGCCCATTTTTAATGTCGACGGCGTCAACTACATGTGCGTGCGCAAGAATGGCCTCTTCTTCCTCGCCACCACGCTCCACAACGTACCGCCCGCGTTTGTCATTGAGCTGCTCACGCAGCTCACCAAGGTATGTCGCGGGACAGGGCGCACGCGCGCACACGACACGCCTAGTCACATCGGGACACGAAAGGCACTTGGGCACGCTTCACGGCAGGCCGACCATGCAAGCACGCGGCACAACATTCACCACGCCCACTGTTGATCACTCGGGCTCCGCCGCCCGTATCCTCGCCGCCACCGCCCTCGCCCTCGCCCTCGCCGCCGCCATCTCCACCTCGTCGCCACCCTTCGCTGGCAGCGTCCTCGACGCCACCCTCGCCGCCACCGCCACTGCCGACCCCCCCCCCCCCCCCCCCCCCCCGACTCGTCCCTCCACCCCCGCCCTCGCCGCCTCCGCGCTCTCCCTCTCCCAGCCTCCGCGCTCTCCCTCTCCCAGGTGTGCAAGGATTACATCGGCGTCCTCAGCGAGGAGTCGCTGCGGAAGAACTTCACGCTCATCTACGAGCTGGTGGACGGCCGCCCTCGACTGTGCCGTGTCCGCGACACGTCCAACACCTGTCAAGGACACGCCGCTTAGGTGGACGAGATACTCGACTTTGGCTACCCGCAGTCCGCCTCCACCGCAGAGCTCAAGGCGTCCCGAAGACGCGGAGATGTGGGGAGATGTGGGGAGAGCTAGGCAGCCGTGCGTCCGGAGGACGCGGAGATGTGGGGAGATGTGGGGAGATGTGGGGAGATGTGGGGAGATCTAGGCAGCAGTGCGTCCGCCACGAGGCGAGCGCCCGCCGAGAGAGGCATGCATGCACATGCACATGCACATGCACATGCACATGCACATGCACATGCACATGCACACGCACATGCACACGCACATGCACATGCACATGCACATGCACATGCACATGCACATGCACATGCACATGCCCATGCACATGCACATGCACATGCACATGCACATGCACATGCACATGCACATGCACATGTCCGTGACACGCCCCCACGCAAGGACCCCCTAGGCCTTTGTGTTTAACGAGCCGGCGCCCGTCTCGAGCGGCGCGACGGCCACCGCGCGGATGATGACCTCACTCAAGGCTGCGCCAAAGACGATGTCGTCCAAGGCAGTCCACAAGCCGATTGCGCTGCGCAGCGACGACCGGAGAGGGGAGAAGAACGAGATCTTCGTCGACGTGATCGACCGCATCTCTGCCGTCTTCAACTCGTCTGGCCAGGTGCGCAGTTTCCGAGACGCGACACACTTCCGCGACACTTCCGTGACACTTCAGAGACACTTCAGGACATGTTCTAGACACTTCCGAGAGAGTTCTCTGAGCACGTGGGTGCGCACTCTTGCTCGTCCGTTCGTGTTCCGGCCTCATAGCCTTGGTGCTGCCCCCACTGCCGCGCCTGGTGCCACCCGTGCCTCCGCCTCCTCTCAGGTGCGCACCTTCTCGATCGACGGCTCGATCCAGATGAAGTCGTACCTGTCTGGCTCGCCAGAGCTGCACCTCGCGCTCAACGACGAGCTCGCCATCGCCTCGGCGGGCAAGGGCGGCTACGGCATGGTTGAGCTCGACAACGTCAACTTCCACGAGTGTGTGCAGGCAGCATGACTGAGCGCCCGCCGCCGCTTCTTAGCAACCGCTGGCAAGTCGCTGACTCGTGCTCCTCTCCCCTCCTCTCCGCCTCGCCTGCCGCCGGCTGCGCGCCTCCTCGCACCGCTCTCGCCTCCTCCTCCAGCCCCCCCCCCCCCCCCCTGCGCAGCTCGACAAGTTCGAGTCGGAGCGCATGCTCGTGACCCTAGAAGCGGAATACGTGTTTTTGTCTTTCAACTGCGCTCGAGAGGACACGCACGCCGCTGCACTCGACCGTATTCGGTTGCGGCCCCTGTGTGTGTACCCTTCGTGCTCCCTGAGGTTGGGGTATTTGGCCAAGTAGGCTTGTGCTCGAGCCACCCCACGGGGAGTTTGTGCTGATGAACTTCCACATCGGCTCGCTGCGGCACGACGGCCAGATCCCGTTTCGGCTCACGCCGATCAAGAGGGGGGTGCCCGGCTTAAAGCGGGAGCTGGGGTTACAGGTGGGGAGCGAGAGCGAGACCAAACGAGGGAGAGAAACCGAGAACGAAAACGAAAACGAAAACCCGGGGCGCCCGCGGGAGCCCGAGCCCGAGCCCGAGGGAGGTTGGGGCTCCCCCCGGTTCCGCTGCAGGTTGAGGGGGCATTCCCCGACAAGTTCCCCGGAGCGAACGTCAAGGGGCAGTTCCCCGTCCCAAAGTTGTCGACCGGCGCTTCGGTCGAACTGGAACCGGGTGCGCCCCCCCCCCCCCCCCCCTCCCACACACACACCCAGCCCATCCCAATAACTGCCCGCCCGTCCCTGCCCCTCCTTCGTGTGCTCCGCCCACGCGCGGGGCGGCCATGCTGCCCAGGTGCCAAGGGGCAGACGTCCGAGTACGACGACTCGACCAAGACGGTGACGTGGGTCATTCGCAAGTTTGTGGGCACGGCATCGCACAGCATCTCGTGCAAGTTTGTGGTTGGCGCGGGCTCAAATCCGCGCAAGGAGATGGGGCCCATCTCGATGACGTTCGAGATCCCGATGTACAATGTCTCGAGGCTGCAGGTGCAGCACCTCAAGATCGTCGAGCGCAACAAGTCGTATAACCCGCACCGGTGGGTCCGCTGCCTCACCCACGCCGACAGCTACGTCTGCCGCATCTGATCGCGGATCAGCCCCGCCGGCGGCAGGACGGCCGAGAGGGAGGGGGGGCGATTTTTTTACAACCAACGAAATCTTTTTCCACGCTGTAGACGCTGTCCGAAACGCGAAAGCCGAAACCGCCGGCGGCGGGGCGGGGCGTCCTCCACGGCGGGGTTCCATGGACAATAAATAAATAAATAAAAACGGACACCTCTACTGTGAGATGGGTAAAAAGGAACAGGTCCCCGCCCGTGCGATCTTTGTGCAGGGTTCTTTGTGGGTGTGGTCGGCGACTAGCCGGGGTCGTCCTCCCGATGGGGGACTAGCACTAGCGTCTAGCCTTCCATGGACACTATTTCCCCTGCCCTCTGTTTTCATAGCTGCGCAACCCTAGCCGAGCTCCATTTGTCTTTCCACTAGTTTGGCACCAAGAGGCTTTGATTCTTACCCTCACCCCCGAGATGTGCCTGTGCTCAAGAGATTGTTTTCGCGCAGACATGAGACAAATACTTGTGTGTTTTCGCGCGCAGACAAAACTCTATGTCGACGGCTTTACCCTTTACGCCTAATTTACGGTACGCTTTTGGCTTTACACCGGTACGCGGTAGTACATAAAGCCGTATTAGGTATTACGCGATTTTTCTTCTCCGCTCTATCACCCAAAGCTCACGCAGTGAAGCTCGTCGAGCTCGTCGCCCTCGACAATCGGGATTGGCTGGGGGGCGAGACAGAAGGCAGCAAGCGACGACCAGAGGGGTGTTTGGTGCTCCATTCTGGAAACTCGCGAGTTTCCCTGAGTCTGAGAGCTGGTCTGGGGGGAAATCTGAGGCAAAATCGAGGAAATCGACAAAATACCCAGGCGGTCGCAGGGTAATTTCCAGGTATACCCGCCGCCCGCAAGGCCAAGGCAGGTGTGCACTCTGCTAGTACTTGTGTGCTCACACCACGACTACACTGTGGGGTGTGCCCGAGCATGATGTCCATGTGCGCGTCTGTGCGTGGTGTGGGACAGACGTTGTTGTCCTATGCGCGGGGCTTCCCCTTGTATGGGTGGACGCGGGACAGATGATGACGGCACGCACGAGCGACACACAGACACAAACAAGCTCACAAGACACACAGCCAGCGTGGTTGTCATAGACCTTGGCGTACAAGGCCACCCGTGTTCGGCTTCTTTGTTTCGATGGCCCCCGCGCGTCCACATCGCCGCCAGTAGCCTTGTGCGCATTGCCACATGCACGTGTCGTTGCGTCGGTTCATCCTCGGCGTCGCAGCTTTGCTCATCGCCGCTGCAGCCGTGCAACGATTTAGCCTGCTAGCAGCGACGCCCCCGTCCGTCACTCCGCGCCCAACTCCCGGGAGCAGCCGCCCGCCGTCTGGCCACGGTAGGCGGAGGTGGCAGCCGATAGCTTCTCCGCCGCCGCCGAAGGCGGGTGCACCTCAGGCCGAGGGTACGGCCGCCGAATGCGCGAAAATGCGCTTGGAGCATTTGGTGGTGGTCGGCGTAGCATGGGGCACGCTCTCAGCGGCAAAGCAAATGCGCTGGACGCGGCTCGGGTGCGATATGCTGCTGCAGAGCCCGTTCGAGGCCGACGTGGCGGCCACCGGCGCCGTCAGCGAGGTCTTCCTGCAGCGGTACCGGAGCAACCACCGCACGGCGCTCGCGGGCCGAGAGGCAGGTGAGAGTTGCACTTTTGGCACTCTCCCCCCTGCCCTTCGCCTGCTCTCATCGCCGCCCACCCCCCGCACCCTCTCCACCAGCCCGGAGGATACCCCGTCCTACAAACCGGAGCGCGATTGTGGTGGCGGTGGCGGCGAGCGCGGCCAACCGCGGTCTATGGTTGAGCTGGTGAGCGGCGTCCTGTCACACGCGGCGGCGGGTGAATAGGCGAGTGCGACGAGCCGCGGCTTCTCACCGAGCGGGTTGGACGACCTCTCTCTCTTCCGCCTCCTCCTCCCCTCGCTCGTTCGGACCGTCCGCCGGCCCGCTGCCGCGCCACCGGCTGTGCGGCGGCCACAGCTTTGCCGGAGCTTTCCCGGAACCAGCTTCTAGGTCCGCCGCGGCGTGGCGGCTGCGGCGGCAGCTGGAGCTGCGCGTGTACATAGCGTACGACGTGGGCGACGCCTTCTTCGACTCGCGCGCCACCGAGGCGGCGGCGCGGGTTTGGCTTGAGGCGAGGGCCACCCAGCCGTGTTGCGTCTTGTGATGCATACTCCGCCGCAGCCCGATGCACGCGCTGCGTACTCTGAGTCCTCCTCTCACGCGAGGGGGCGGCGGGCGGGCGCACTCCCGAGCTCTCTCTCTCTCTCTCTCTCTCTCTCTCTCTCTCTCTCTCTCTCTCTCTCTCTCTCTCTCTCTCTCTCTCTCTCTCTCTCGCTCGCTCGCTCTCTCTGTGTTGATGTGTAGCCGAGCGGCGGTGCTGCTGCCGGGACTAATGAAGCGTGGCCTGTCGCCCTGCTCCAACTCGGCCGCGCCCCAGCCGCACTCTGGCTCCACCTCGCCGGCGCAGGCGCGGCTTGTCGCCCCACTGCGCGCAGCGGGCATCGCCACGCGCCACGCGCTGCTGCGCTTCCCAAACCCGCTGCGCAAGCCGGGCCCCGTCTTCAACTTTATGATGGCGAGGCCTAGCCGAGAGCGGGCCGAGAGCTAGAACGACAGAAGTTGACCTTGCCTTCCCTTCCCTCAGGCCGCCGCCGCTGAGGACGGCGCAGAATACCTCTACCGGGTCAACGACGACACAGAGTGCCTCAGCGCGGGGGGGAAGATTCTTCCCGTGAGCGGCGCCTGCCCACCCCTCTAATTGTAAATAGGTTTGTGGACCCGTGGGTGGAGCCGGCGATCCGTTCGCTCCGCTCCTACTCGCCTCCGAACGTTGGCGTGGTGGGGCCGGTGTGTGCAGAGGGCAACGCAAAGATCCTGACGCACGACTTGGTGCACCGTCACCACTTGTCCATCTTTGAGTTCTACTACCCGCCCGTACTCAGCGATTGGTGGATGGACGACTGGATCACCCATGTGTACGGCACCCGCCGTTTCACCAAGGGGCCCTTCTCCGTGCGGCACCACACCGGAGCGCACGGCCAGCGCTACGCGGTGGACAATGCTCACAAGGCGGCGCTACGCGGCGAGCTGCAGCGAGGCCGCCAGCGGATCGAGGCGTGGGTCCGCAGCAGCGCAGCCGTGGGACGGTGATCGGATCACCAAAGCGAGATACGCTTTAGAGGGACGGCGCCGTGTCTGACTCTGAGCGCGAGCGAGCTCTGCTATATTCACTCTCCTGCCTTGGCGTTCTCGAACTTCTCGTCTGACTTAGTCACTGACAGAGCACACACGCAGTGGAATTACTCTATCTCTCAGTTTTTGCGCGCGGAGAATCGAGGGAATGCGCTCTCTTCGTGCGGTCTTGCCCCGCCTCACCGGTCACGTGGCGCTCACTCGTGGCGCGAGCAAGTACATGCCGCGCACGGGGTAGATGTCGCTCGGGAAGTCGGCCTGTCGGGTGGACTTGACCACACGGTACCCAGCTCGCCGGAAGAGGGCCATGTGGTGGGCGTGCGTCCGCAGCACCGCCGCGTTCTCGGCGTCAAGCATGTAGTTGCCGCGGCCCTCGCGGCACTTCTTTGGCGGCGCCGTGTTCTCCTTGACCACCACGAGCCGCCTAGGTACACGGCCGTAACCAGTCACCCTCGGATCAAACACAACAGCAGGACGGCGTGCGAGCGCGCCCGGGCGGACGGCGCCGTGGCAGGCAGCGAGCAGCCGCACAACGCTGTGGTCCGTCAGATGCCCGAGGATCCACTGCGCCCAGATATGCTGGCCAGCGTGAAGTCAAGCCGCGAAGAGTCGTCGCACAGCGCTGTGCGCGCAGCCTGCAGCAGCGGAGCGCTCATCTCGACGAGGTGGACCCGCTCGAAAACCTTGAGGAGCACGCCACCACTCACGCGGCCCGAGCCCGCGCCCAGGCCAAGCGCGAGTGAGCCCGCAGGCGCCGTTTCGCCTCCGAGCGCCGCACGGAGGAAGTGCAGTGAGCCGGACAGGTCGACCCCGTCCACCGACCCGCAGCCGCCAAGCACGTCGTCGCACGCGGACCAGTGTGCAATCGACCGCTCGCGTACCACTCGTCCTCCGAGCAGTGCCCCCTCGGCAGTTTTGCGGCGGCATGGTGGTAGGTAGGTAGGTGTTAAGGTGGGCCCACAGCACACACACCAAGAGTACATGTGCTGCACTGGACATCAGAGGGCCAAGGGTTGGATCAAGCAGTGGGAAGGGGACTCGAGGTGACGCGCGATCAGAGACCTCCACACCTCCACGCGCTCCGCACCGCCGCGCCGATCTTCGCGCGGGTGGCGCGCATGCGCACCCAGGCCGCTCGCGCGCCGTCGCGCAGAGTCGCGCGTTGCTGACGCAAGAGGCCGTGGGCGAGCTGCTCCCACTTGATCGCAGGAGTAGCCGCAGGTGCTGCAGCCTTGTGCTGCCGGAAGTTCTCGAGCCGGCGCGCGCGTGGCTGGCCTTACCGCCGCGCGCACGCCGCTTTGTTTGGCGCCGCGGGAGCGATCTTGTTGCTCACCGTCAGCACGCCGCACGCCTCCTCAGAGCCTTGCCCACCTCTCCAGATGTTGCGAGGACGCCACCCGGCATGGCCGGTCCTGTCGTGGCGTGGAGCCTTGATGACGCTGCGACCGCGTGCAAGCACGAGCCCAGGACCGTGCGTGAGCACGCTCGCAAGGCGGACGGTATGGCAAGGCCAGCTCCGTGGCCGTGGGCTCAGCGAAGAGTACAGCCACCCATCAAACCCGGCATGGTGGTTGGCGAGAAAATAAATGCGCGGAAGAAAAAAGAAGAAATCTGAGCGCGGGCGGCCACTCACGCGGCCGTCGTAAATCAAGTACGAGTGAGCCCATGAGAGCAGAGGTGGCCTTGCCCCACCGAGCGTTGGCCTTTGGCCTCGACTTCCACCCGACCGAGCGGCTGCTCGCCGCCGGTCTCATCACCGGGCAGATCCGCGTGTACAGCTGCGCCGACGACGGCGCGTCGGCCGAGCGGCGGCTCGGCGCGAAGCCGCACGCCGACGCCTGCCGGTCGGTCAAGTTCAGCCCGGACGGCGGCGCTCTCTTCAGCGCAGGCTCGGACCGGAGTGTGCAGCGGCGGGACCTCGAGACGAACCGGCCCGTGTGGAAGCTCCGCGCGGCGCACGCGTCGGCGGTCAACGTCTGCACGCCATTGGGGCCGCACGGCGTCGGCACGGGGGACGACGAGGGCGCGGTGCGCGTGTGGGACGTGCGGCAGAGGGGGGCGGTGATGCGCTTTGACGAGCACTCGGACGTGGTGCACGACCTCCATTTCGAGCTGCCGCGCCTGCAGCTCGCGAGCTGCTCGTCGGACGGCCACCTCTCCGTGTATGACCTGCGGAAAGGGCGGCTCGAGGCGCGCTCGGATGAGCTGGAGGAGGAGCTGCTCTGCCTGGCGCCGCTCAAGGGAGGGAAGAAGCTCCTCGCCGGATCTGACTCGGGCGTCCTCGGCGTCTTCTCGTGGGGAGACTTTGGCGACTTTTCCGATCGGCTCACCCCGGCCCGCAAGCCGCCAGGCGGGCGACTCACCACACCAGGGGGGGCGTCCCTGACGCGTCCTGGACGCGTGCTGTAGGCGGTGCTCGGCTCGGGCGAGGCCATCGAGGCGCTGGCGCCGCTGAGTGAGCACGCGCTCCTCTTCGCCTCCGCCGACGGCGTCCTCCGCGCGGCGTCGCTCCACCCGTCGAGGATGCTCGGCGAGGTCGGGAGGCACGCGGACCCGATCGAGGCGCTCGCCGTCGACGCGCAGGGGGCGCTCGCCGCGACGGCCGCCCACGACGGCACCGTGCGGTTGTGGGACGTGTCCGAGGCGGCATTGGGCAGGCGAGCCGCCCGCAACGGCGGGAGAGCCGAGGCGGAGACCGAGGACGAGGCGGAGGAGGCGCCGCCCCAGGGCAAGAGGCGGAAGGGAGGCAAGGGCCAGGGGGCCATCCGGCTGGGACAGGACTTTGACTTCTCAGACCTCTGACGAGGGCGAGAAGGCTATTAGCCGGCGGTGTGCGGTGTGCACCGTGCAGCAGAGCTTCACTCTCAGAGCAGCACCGAGCACGCAGCAGCGCGGTGCTCCGCCGAGTGCGCTTGGTCATGTCTCTTAAGTATTATTCATGGGGGTCAAAGAGACATGACAGTCAGACATTCCTCAGCGTCCTCACCAAAAGCAACCCCCCCCTCTCGCGCACCCCCAGGGTCAGTGTTTTCAGCGCTGCCTCTCAGTGGCTCACTCAAGCGTCAAGGGGATTTGCCCAGAGAGTGATCTGTGATCTGTAAGGGTCCGCCCGCAGGCGCATTTTGTATACCGAGGCGGTGCCCGGTGCCGAACCTGTCGGACTTTAAGACAGCGTTGTAGATCCCTGGGCGAGGGGGTGGTGGAGGGGGGGGGTCGTTTTGTTTGCCCAGTGCCGACAAGCGTCTCGTTCGTCAGCGGCACCGGACCAAGGCCCGCGCATATGCTGAGAATCCGCGCGTCCACTGTGGGTTCCACCTCCCTGGGGGTGGGGGATCCCCTACCCACACTGGAACCGAACCCAGGCGTGTCACGCTCCCATACCCCCCGTGTCACGCTCAGTGTCACGCCTAAGTTCTAATAGGGTGTCACGCATGGACCCGAGAGGAGAGACGCGAGAGGAGGCTACGTGAAGCTGCGGCTACACTGCAGTCTGCAGCCGTTACGATCCAGAAATACGCGCGCCGCAGGTGGTCCGGGTCATCGAGGCAGATCTTATTGTCCTCCCACAGCGTGGCCTTCTCTCCCACCACAGCCTTGAACTGCAGAGTGCCGTCTGGCATGGCGGCGGGGCACTGAGCGAAGAGAGGGAAAAAGAATTTGAGTTCGGAGTATGGGAACGCGTGCAATTTGACTGCATTCAATCCATGCTCCCGAGCTGAGGTCCGTGCAATCATCGCAATCACACGCAATCAACGCAATCCCAGTGGGATTGCGCTCGCGCCCACTCTCAATTGCACCTCGCCCCGTTTTTTTTTCACCCCACGCGAAGGACCCCATCTCCCCCCCCGCATGGACACCCTCTGGGGCCCCCGCGCCGGCCCAGAGGCTGAACCTTCTTTTCTAGACGGCTAGGATTGAGAGCAGCCTCGCTCTCAATCCTAGAAGTCGAAGGATTGTGAGCAGCACTCCTCGCAATCGTAGCATCTCTGTGCGATTGTGAGCGCCTACGCTCGCAATCCTACATCTTCTAGGACTAAGAGCAGCTCCGCTCCCAAGGTGACTTGTGACGCCTACGACTACTACCAGCGCGCTCGCAATCCGAGCAAAGTCTAGGGTTGCGCAACATGCCTCCGATTGCGAGCAGGAGCGCTAGGCAATCCTTCCTACATCTTGTATGTAGGACTATGAGCGGCTGCGCTCACAATCGTACCAAAGATCCAAGGATTGCTGGCAGGCGCACAGGGGGCGCTCCCAATCGCTCCAGCCGCGAGCGCTTGTGAGCGCGCTGGGATGGTCTCCTCACTCACAATCCAAACAGGTCTGTCTGTCTGTCTGCTCCCGCTCCGCGTGCTTTCACAGTGCTCCCGCTCTGGTGAGGTACTTCCAGCCTGCTGTGGGAACAGCTGACGCAGTCTCGCCGAGGCTCGCCCCAGCATCTCGGGTTCCCTCGCCCCCCCCGGGCAAGGGGGACCCCAGAGGCGTGGGAGTGCCGCCAGCTCCCGCTCCGCCTCCACCGCGCTCTCCGGTGCAGACGACAAACAATGGACGACCCCCTCCTGCAGGGTGCGCGGGCCCTTCAGGCGTCGATTGCGGGCGAGGGACTCCGGCTCCCACCCGTGTCGCGCTCGCTCCAGCAGATCGAGGACGAGACCCGCGCGCTGGCTTCGGTTGCCGCTCGTGCGCCGGCGGCGACGGCGATGGCCTACCGCTTCCTCGCACAGCAGGGGATAGACGCCGATGGGCTCGACGCCGCGACGCTCGACATGGCGGTCGACGAGGCCTCGGCCGACCTACCCGCCTTTGGCGGCGGAGCCGACGCCACCGCTGTGGATGCGCCCGCATGCGACGTCGACAGCCTGCTCGCGCGTGAGCAGTGCCGTGCACTGGTTGAGTCGGTCCGTCGCGCGGGCGAGCTGGTGACGGCGCGGTACGACGCGGCCTACTGGTCCAGTTTCGAGGAGGCGTGGGGCGGCACGCGCGAGCAGCTGCTGCGCGACGCGTCTGCTCTCGGCGCGCCGCCGCCCGCGGTGCCGCCCACCGTCGCCCAACCGGGGGCGGCGGCGGCAGCCGCCGCGCCCATGCGCTCCCGCTCCGACACGGCGCGCGAGCTGGCGTACGGCGGGGTGTTTGCCCGCCTTCTCGCGCTCAACGGCGGCGCCGGCGCCACCGGAGACATCAGCCTGTTTCCGAGAGATGG